>NW_010207624.1:0-1030 GCF_000695765.1 Mesitornis unicolor
CCAACTGCTGAGATTCTGTGATTCTGTGAAAAATACCCTTAAATCAATACATTTTATGAATTAAATCAACGTATTTTAAGAATTGAATGAGCCATTCCTCATACAAAATAAAACCTTAAGCTTTTTTATTTCCTAAAGGAGAATTTAAAGGGATTCGAGAAAGTATATTGAAAGAAAACATTTATCTCAGCAAATTTACTCAACCATTTTCGATAATTCAGAGTTAAAACTTTTATTGGTGAGAAAGAATTTAAAAATTCTCCATGTCCAACTCGGATTATTCCACTCCGTAAATTAATTTCTATCGATAGGATTATAAGAAGTTGCTTCCACTGTTTTTAATCTTGAATTCTGGAAAAATTTATGCTAATTTATGCATACTTGACTTAATTTTTTCCGTGCATAGATTTATGATCATGCAAATAAACGATACGAGGTGCCGGTGCCACTGAATCTTCCCCAGTCTCCGGAGAGCACACCCGAGAATCGGCTTTATGACGTCACGGTTCAGGACAAACCGTTTGGCATCCAGGTTCGACGCAGAAGCACAGGGACAGTAATGTACGCCACGCTCGTTTCATTTAATTTTGAAATTTCATTTCCCTATTTTGGTTTTTTTTTAATTTCAGTTTGCTAATTTGAATGTTTCATTTCGTTTTGTAAATTGAATCTTTAATTTCTTTTTGTTAATTTAATTTTTATTTTAAAATGAAATTAAGTTTCACTTTTTATTTGCTTTTGCTAATTTAATTTTCAATTTCATTTTTTAATTTTATTTTGATTTTTAAAAGAAATTGTTTAAATTTTTTTTTCAATTCATCAATTTAATTTTTAATTTCATTTTGTTAATTTCATTTTTATTTTTAAATGAAGTTACGTTTCAGTTTTTGCTTTTGATATTTAATTTTCAATTTCACTTTTTAATTTCATTTTAATTTTTAAATGAAATTCAGTTTAAATTTTTATTTCAATCCATGAATTTAATTTTTAATTTCGATTTGTTAATTTAATTTTATTTTTAAATGAAATT
>NW_010207625.1:0-10505 GCF_000695765.1 Mesitornis unicolor
GGTGGCGAGGTCGACCCCGCGGTGCGGGGGGCAGCTCGCCTTGGCGCTGGTTTTCCGGCTCTGCCTTGTGCCGGACTTCTTCAGTTTCGTGAGAGAAACGGTTTCTCCACAGACTTTAACGAAGCAGAGCAGTGGTCTCAGTATTTGCTGGCCATGGTAGCCTTCAGACACCACGTTGTGTAGCAGAGGTGTCAAACACCTGGGCTTAGAAACAGTGGTACTGTGTTAAATGTGTGCCCATGTGCCAAGAGGGCCAATGGCATCCTGGGGTGTATCCGAAGGGGTGTGGTTGTAGGTCGAGAGAGGTTCTCCTCCCCCTCTGCTCTGCCCTGGTGAGACCACATCTGGAATATTGTGTTCAGTTCTGGGCCCCTCAGTTCAAGATGGACAGGAAATTGTTTGAAACAGTCCAGCACAGAGCCACGAAGATGATTGAGGGAGTGAAGCATCTCCCTGATGAGGAGTGACTGAGGGAGCTGGGGTTGTGTAGCTTGGAGAAGAGGAGACTGAGGGGTGACCTCATTCATGGTTATCAATTTGTAAAGGGCGAGTGTCAGGAGGAAGGAGCCAGGCTCTGCTCTGGGATGTCAAATGACAGGACAAGGGGCAATGGGTGCAAGCTGGAGCACAGGAGGTTCAACCTGAACATAACAAAAAACGTTTTTACTGTAAGGGTGACAGAGCATTGGAACAGGCTGCCCAGAGAGGTTGTGGAGTCTCCTTCTCTGCAGACATTCAAAACCCGCCTGGCCGTGTTCCTGTGTGACCTGGTCTGGGTGATCCTGCTCTGGCAGGGACTGGATGATCTTTCAAGATCCCTTCCAACTCCTAATATTCCATGATTCTGTGAAATGAGGCTGTAATCAGGCAGTGAGTTTTAAGCTAGTAATGGCATTAAAGAAGGTCCTTCCTGAAAAGTCGTCTCTGTCCAATGTAATTGCTATGCTCTTGTGTCAACATTATTAGGAATTCTACTTACTAAAACAATCAAATCTGACCAAACCCTGTCCATACCAGTTGTCTGCTTGTTGTCAAGCCTAGCCACAAACTAGGGTCTTACTTCTTTTCCTGAACTACTTCAAAAGCATATCAACAGCTGAAGACAGGCAGTTGTAAGTCTTGTAAATATGAGTCCTGTAAGTAAATGAGGTGAACGTTGTAGGCTATTAGTTGTTAAATTTTAGATGTCAAGGCTGAAATGTGTGGCTTTTGGAAGTATAGCTTTTTTTCCTTCCATGGAAGAAAAAAGTGGATGTAAAGTTTCCCTGTTTGTTTTTTTTCTTATTTTTTTTTCCTTTTTTTTTGTTTTGGAACCCCGTTCCTTAATTAGATTGAAGTTAAGCAGGGTACCTGATCCAGCAATGCTTCTCCATGTGATACTTCTCCTCCATGTGATGCTGTTGTCCCAGTACCCATGCTCATTTTTCATCAAGGCAGTCTTGTAACTTATTTTGCTAAAAAAAGTTGGCATAAAAAATAATACTGCTTATTCTGTGTAGAAGTATACACAATATCATAGTAGTATGTGTTTTTCACAGCACACTTTAAAATTACATTAATGTGTTATGTTAATACACTTATTTATTTTAGGCACCTCCAAAAGCCGTACCAAAGACTATTGAAAATCAGAGAGTTTATGATGAAACAACTGTAGATCCCAATGATGAAGAGGTAACTGCTTAATTTCTGCATATGCTATTCAGTTAACCGTTTTTTTTCCAAGAATGGATGTAAAATGGATTGATGAAACTTAACATTCACCACTCTACTGTTAAGGCATTGATGAATTACTTTTTACAGGTGATGGGTTCACTAAGAGGTGATGCCATTCTTTCATTATCTACATTAGATAATTGCCTTTCGCATTACTGTTATTGATAGTACAACCTGCCAATGTGCATCATGGTAGACTCTTAAAAATCTGAAAACCACATGCCTTGTGATGATTAATTATAGGATAGATCTTGTGAATTGACACTTTTCCTACTAAATTCAGTTTTGTCAGAATTTAGATCAGATTGAACAATTGTTCTTGTATTATTTCATATATGGTGGATTAATAAGGCTTCTTCCAGGTTGCTTTTGATGAAGCAACTGATGAATTTGCACCATACTTCAACAGACAGACGGTTCCCAAGATTCTTATTACAACGTCAGACAGACCTCGTGGGGTACGTTTGCTTTACTTGGAGAGTTCTGTTACAAGACTTGAAGGGTTTTGTACTATGATTTGTAAATTAAAACTGAAAATAAAACCTTCCACAGGGATTTTTTTCCTGCTGTGTTATTTAGTTACTATCAATAACCCTGTATACGTATGTAATCTGTTGGTTTCTCTAGCACTGCTGTTTCCTTCATAAAAAAACCCGAATGCCTCATGCATATGTTCATGTATGCAAATGATCTGTATTACCTAATTGGGGAGATCACTGACAATTGTGAAAACCATAAAAGGAAGTGGTTTTAAAAGTAGGGAAAAGTACACCTCAAACAGTTTAGCTGGAAACACAGACATTAGTACCTTAAGTAATAGTTGTATTTTGAAGTGTTAAGAACTTTCTGTAAACCACTGTCCTTAATGAATAATGAGTTTAGAGGTTATGCTTTTGGAATTTTCCTGCTTTTCTATGATTGAGGGAGGAAAAAAATAGTTGTTTTTTTTAAATGTGCTGCAGTCTTTACTGCAAATATTTTTTTTTCCACTGACTGAAGTAATTTAATAGCTTGTCTTCAAATGCTTATAGAGATACTTGAAATAACAGATCATCAAGGAGGGCAGTTAGAACAAGCGACCCTCCATTCCCCTCATATTTGGATTTGGCACTGTGTTTACCACATTGCAATTTAACTCACCTGTCTTGCAGAGAACAGTGAGATTCTGTGAACAACTGTCTACTGTTATACCTAACTCACATGTCTACTATCGAAGAGGGCTGGCTTTGAAAAGAATTATTCCACAATGTATTGCAAGGGACTTCACAGATTTAATTGTCATTAATGAAGATCGCAAAATACCAAGTATCCTTTTGTGTATTTATTTAAATAGATACGCTAGCTCTGAGCCTATGCGGGGAAAAAAGTAATTCTGTGGTGTGCATCAACGATCTACTTTATTCTGGATTTTTATCTCTTCACTGTGCAGCTTACAGTGTAACTACAGAGTTAAAAATCACTGTGCCAACTTGAGTATCTTATGGCTAATGGAACTTGAAATTATTAAAGAAAATGTGTTGGCTTTTTTTTTTCTTAGTTTGTAATGCATGGATAAACGTTACTATTTCAGTAAATTTAACAGTTTGATTCATTAGCAAGTTTTTCTGACCAGGAAGTTGCATTTAGTTTTGCTGACTAGCTAAAATACACTAATTAAGAGAGAAAGCAATAGAAGACAACTGGTTAGCGATTGAAGCAAAATCTAATGGCCATACTCCAGAACACTAGTTAACTGAATTTTACCAGCCTTTTTTTTAACTCTGTGAACAGATGGTCTTGTTTTAAGTCATCTGCCTGATGGTCCCACTGCTCATTTCAGAATGAGTAGCGTCCGTTTGCGTAAAGAAATAAAGGTGAGAATCCAACAAAATTAAAGAAATGTGTAGTCTGTCGTTTAATGATAAATATGCTCAGTCTGCTTGAACTGTCAATGCTGGTTGCACTCTTGTACAACTCAGCTGATCTTTTAAAGATGTTTTTTTCCTTAGCTAACAGAAGGCCAAACAGGAGGCTATTTTATTCTACTTTTCATAAGTAGCACATATTTTCATAGTTATTTGTTGAATTTTTTTATACTGTCAACTATTTTTACAGTCGCTATTTTTATAGCCACTGGTAATCTGCATCAGTAGGGAATACCCAGTGTATAGCGTACACACTGTATAGTAGTATAGGGTATATGTAAATCATCGGTATAAAAGATTTCAATAGATGTAGTTCCTAGTCTTGAATAAAACCTAGTTCTTCTTATTCTTGCAGCCCTGTCACCTCTTCCGTAGTAAATATTGCTTACTTAGCCCTAAATAATTTGCAGTAGAATGTTTTTTTTTCCTTTTTTGAAACAAATAGTTTTTAAACTTCATCTGTCTTATTAAAGAAGAATCCCTTGTACTCTTAGTCCCATATACTCTTAGTTGGTATTAGTACAGAGATAAGACTCCTGTGATAGGTAGATTGCATTATTTGCTATAAAGGGTGCTTCCAGGAGTGGAAATTGGTGCAGGAGAGAGGAAATGTAAAATTATTTATTTGTGCTTTTGCATTCAGTTTATACTGTCGAACCAAAGATCTTTATGTAACCTGCTGCTCCTTTACTTGTATACAAACTTAGGTTGCATTTGAAATAATTATCAGCCATGTTACAAGAAGCTGGCCTTGGTTGTCTTCTCCCTATTCTATTGCAAACTCCTCTTTGGCAATTTATTAAAATCCTTTAGCATTCGATCTGTTCTTTGCATTCTTATCTGTTATTTTCATTTCAGCGCAAAGGAAAAGAGCCCACAGAACATGTACCTGAAGTAATCCTGAATAATTTTACAACACGACTCGGCCATTCTATTGGCCGCATGTTTGCTTCTCTCTTCCCACATGATCCTCAGTTCATTGGAAGACAAGTAGCTACATTTCACAACCAGCGAGACTACATCTTTTTCCGATTCCACAGGTGACATTTTCACAAAACTCACAAGTAAGAGAGAATGTTCTTGTAACTTAACTTCCTAATTTTTATCTTTGTTTCTTCCCCAAGATATATCTTCAAGAGTGAAAAGAAAGTAGGAATTCAAGAACTTGGGCCCCGTTTTACATTAAAGCTGAGGTCTCTTCAAAAAGGAACCTTTGATTCCAAATTTGGAGAGTATGAATGGATTCACAAGGTATGTCCAAGTAATGATAATAGTCCTGCTTGAGAAAGGAGACTAAATATGGTATGAAATGTAACTACAAATCTTAGCCTAGAAAAGTGGTATAAATATGGAAGTATCTAACTGAAATGCTTAGAGGTGTATTTTGAGAAATATGTGAAGTGGAAGCATTATGCTTTACTGCAAGTCAAAGTTAAAAATAGCAAGGTTGGTATCAATATACCATAACTACGTTTTTGTAGAATGTCATTTCCTTAACGTATATATAGATGGATGTAAGCAAATATGAAAAATGCTTCCTTGATATAAAACTATTTTTGTGCAAGGTTGGATGCAAAAATCATAATGTAAAAATGGCTAAGCTATTTACATAAATGTTACTTCTGAATACTGAATGGAAACTGACCTCTGCATATCTTCAAGTGAAATGGAAGTATTACTCTTGGCAATGATAAATTGCTTTGCAATTCCATGGTAAAAATGACTAGAGATTGAGTGGCAAAACTTGAAAGTGAGTATCCAAGCTGTACCAGAAGGAAAATTCTAATACTCCTGGTATAGTTCTTGAAATGGATAATCTAGTTTGTTTTAAAGACTTTGTCTACTGTTAGTAGACAGAGAACAGCTGTATGTTCTTTAGTTCTAAATCACTAATCTCCAATTCTTCTCCTTTGAATACTCATCTACACTGTAACTGTGACACACTTCACTGCCTACCCTACTATAAACTGGAATGGTCATCCTTGTTTGTATCCTGTTGCATAAATTTGCTGGTTAATAACTTTTCTTTTAAATTTCAGCGCCGAGAAATGGACACAAGTAGAAGAAAATTCCACTTGTAAGGGACAGCTGTCTGCCAATTGCTGGTGACCAGAAACACAACTACTTTGAACTGTGGATCATCTCAGACTTCTAATGATGATACTGAATGTTACTTGTCTGCAGAAAGACAAACTGCAAACATTAAAACTTTCTCCAGGAGATCACATTCTTCTTCCTACATTTGTAGCTAAATCAAATGTAACAAGGACAGAGATTTTTTTTTTCCCAGTTTTGCTGGAAAAACTATGGCAGTGTCAGAGCAGCCTGTAATTTAGCTATCGCTGAAGATTTGCCGTGACTGCTGCTGTGCTGTAGAGATAAATTACACTTTGCAACATCAAAGACAGTAAATATTTTGGTTAAAGATACTATCAAAATAAAATATTTCTAGTTATACAGCTTTTTTGTTGTTTTGTTTGGTTTTTTTCTGTTACACAGCTAAACCCAGGCGTCTTCCATTAGTCAGGTAAGAGAAAAGTAATTTTAAACTTTCTAACTTATAATATGCTGTTCCCTGATGGTATGGTGATAGTTTTCCAAAAATAGTCTCCTATCGAGAGGACATTGAGAAGGCTCTATGCAATCCAGGAAGGCTGTGGTATTTTATTTTATTAACATCTTGCATAAAATAGCCATGTTGCTGAAGTTAAAAAATTATATGCTTGACTCCTACAGGTATCTCTTCTGTAAATGTCATTTAGAAGAGGTATATAACCAAAGGACTTGATGTTCTTGTCTGTAAAAAGAAATAAACACTTATGGGAAAGAACACTGGCTTACGGGAAGCACATAAAAGCTATCCATCTCATCTGAAAATGCTCAGTTGAACATGTGAGGTCTCAGAGCAGGGTTTTTGCCATGAAAATCCTAAAAATGCTTTGTCAGTCTCATAGCTATAGTTGAGTTGGTATTACCTGCAGAATAAGCTAGTGTTCTGCCTTAAGTTTGCACATCCACTGGCAGCTAAAAAGCTGAGTTTTTTCTGAATTATTTACTTTTCATATGCTACTAAATAAGTAGAATAAGATAGCTCAGAGAACAAGTCATCCTCTAGGGTACAACTACTCTTTATGAATAATTACATTACTCTTTGCCTTTATTTAATGTCTGATACAGGACAGCTGTATTGTTGAATTACAAACTAACCACCAATTTTTTTTTTCTATTTCTTTTATGCTTCTGAGTGTAGTACTGGTGAAGCCTCATTGTTCTGTGAGACTGTCAACCCCAGGCAAACTTGCACCAGCACAGAGTATTTGGAGGCAGACCCCTGTATGTGCTCTCCAGCTGCTGCAGAGTGATGTGGTAACTGGTGAGGTGTCAACACAGCAGTTAAATCATCTCGTTACAGTAATGTCAAGACCAGACTTAGTTAAGACAGTTTTTATTTTTTGCTTGGCATATAAAACTGATTCCCTTACAAAACAGAAGTATTGTAACTAGCATACAGTTCATCTGGAGAGGTAGATGGTAAGAGGTTTGACAACAGTAGCAATTTTACAGTTAGATTTGGCACGTTAAAGCTAAGCTTTTGTACAGACTTCAAACCAGGCCACTCCTTGAGGCACTCTGCCCCTATACACATCAGCAGCTAGGAAAAGATGCTAAAAGATCTGAAAAACAAAACCAAAACGTAATTAGAAAAGTGTCAATACTAAATGAAGAAACTATGTTTAAGAACGTGTACTTTTTGAGTATGCCACGGACAACTAGTTAGAGAAAAAAATCATTTTTCCACAGCTGTGCTATAAAACTATTAGTTTATAAAATAAACTTTAAAACCATGAAGCTGTTCCCAAGGGTACAAGAAAGTAATCAAAGCTGTTACAAAATAACTGAAATCTCCAAATTGCTACGTTGGAAGAACAGAAAAACTTGTTCAGTTACTCGGTGCCTACAGAAATACCAGGCATCTCGTTTGCCTTTGAAAAGCAGGGGGGAGGGACTGTGTAATTAACAAATTACATTTTCTCTTCACAGAGGTGGTGCTGACCATACAAACATGTTGTTGAGCTGTGTTGGCTCATCGTGAAAACACCAGGATTACAACTAAGAAACTGTCTAATTAGAGGAAGTGTTTGCAAGTGACACAGTGAAGGAAAGAGATTTTCCATATAGGTAGTGTAACCAGAACTGCTGTTCTCATGGCCTTTGCTTGTACCATCAGCAGAAACAAGTGCTCTGTTCCAAAATCAGAAAGGAGAGATAAGGGCTGTAATTGAAGAAAAAAGACTTAATATTTTCTATGCCCTGTGTATGCAAACGTGTGTGGGAGACAGAGGAAACATAATTTCCTGACATCCACACCCAGGAATTAGTAGACGTTGGCAAAGCTCAGTGGGAATCCGTATGTGTCACTGATTACAGTGCAGTTTATTTGGCTTTTTATAGTTTATCAGTCTAAACGCTTACGGATTATCTGATTTCTTCCTTGAATTACTGTTTAAAGCTGAAGCTACAGTAGTGTGAACACAAGTCAGTGTCCAACAATAATACGTTTTAAATAAGAAGAGTTGATAAAATTCACAATAGAAATAACTATAAAAGCTACAGAAACAGGAACTCTAAAGCACATTTCAGTTACAATGCCGTAATTCATCGCTCAAAACAACGGGGGAAGTGTTTTTCTTCTTGTTTGTTGAAGAGTTAAGCAGCAACCTCTATACTGTTACTACTCTGGTGATTACTAGCGTGAAGCACCTTGTTTATACAAACTTTTTGAAGCTTTCTACAGTCTGGTTAAGGGGAGAACAATTTTTAACAACTCAGTCTGACTGTGGTCACCTTTCTATAAAGCTGCCTAAATAACACAACCAAAATCTACCAAACTACAATTCTTTGAGTGATGTAAGTCAACTACAAACCAGAATTCTTCAAGGTTAGGACTTGCTGTGAGATTTCTAAGGACTGTGAATTATGGTGAACTGTGAATCAGATGCTTTGAAATACCATATATGCGCTCACCCTGAACAGATGCAAGTCAAGGGGCAATAGGGAAGAGAGACAAAGTAAAGCTGTCATGAATTTACTGTGGGCAAAACATCAATTTGTTGTGACTCTCAAGAGTCTTAGTGAGACTACTGTGGATCTAAAACACCTTTCTAAATAGGTTAGACTAAAATCTAATCAGATTTTTCAAGGAATGCCAGATTAGGAGTCTTCATAGTGACAGCAACAGCACTAATGAACCTTTAAAAATTTTTGAATGAAAACCCAGTGAGTTTTCAACTGTTCCTAGTTATTTAAATTGCTACCCATGTAAATAGTTTCAGTGCAGTATGGGCCTTGATACAATTCCTGCACTATGTAGTTCTTTTCTTTTGGCTTTGAAGGTGTGTCCTACAGAGGACAGTGCTCTTGAGACCACCACCAACCTATCTTTGAAGTGAAATCTTTAAGAATCTTTTCTCTATCTTTAAGAAAAGTCTGCTTTATCTGCCACAGTCAGGATTCTCTATGTATGCTGTCAGGCAAGTAATCCTATGTGAGAAAATGGAAATAATACCTTTACATGGAAGGAAGATACAGCAGAATTACAGTGCAGCCAGGTTAGTCCAAACAGCAGCTCAGCAGTACCTGGACCCACTACTACTTTGCTGCAGCAACAGGACATGGTTGAGGCTCTGCAGTAGCTAAATGCCACTCATAACACTTATGAACAGCATCTGTCCAGTACAGAGCTACCACCAGAACACGGGAAGAAGGGCCCAAAATAGTGATCCAGACCAGTATCAGCTGCAGGAGTCCTATCTCTCTTCTGAATACTTTTAATACAGCTGTCACATTTAAAACTAGCTATTTTAAATGGCAGAAGTGTTTATGATTAATAATTCAAGAACTTACCACTGAAAGATACCGAAGTAATTACAAAAATGAACAAACTTTTTGGGGTCTGAATGGATTTGTACTTGATGATACTCCTGTCAGTAGGGGATCATGTTGTGCATTCTGCAGGCAGAACTGCTTCAAGTCTGCTGCAGCCTGAGAAACCTAGTTGTAATAAAAGTTAGCGTTAGACTTCACTGAACACTCTTTACTGAGCATGTAACTACATCAAAAAGTATAAAGAATACTGCTAAATGATTCAGCGATACAGCTTACGTATATTTTATACAACAATTTCATTATTTTTAAAGACAAGAAGCTGCGCAAAGTTGGAATAAAAATTAATTTGGAAAATTTTCATGTTAAACTTTTAAGCCTGAAGGGTGAAAAATGAACATAATCTTGGAGATGGCTTTGTTAAATACATGAAGATCCTTGTTCTAGCACAAATCTTTTAAAAATACAACTTATAAGTTTGAGATGTTCTACTTGACTGAACTGGCATTTTGCCTTCTCTTGGAAAGCCATCTTTACAATGGGATAGCGTACAGGTGTTTTGGTAGGCTGCACCTACTGGGTACAAATAGTGCAAAAATTCTGTTTTGCTCTTCTTTGCTGTAACTCTGAACTCATTAAAAAAACCCAAAGTTTCAGAAAGTAGCATCTTCACTGGTACTTGTATTTAGTTAGGGCAGAGTTCCTCTAATCTGGCAGGGCCCAGTGTCTCCTCGAAAATGCACAAGTTAAAGGCACTTAGTATGTCTCGCAGTGAAGTCTCTCATTTCACAGCGTCAGGGCAGAGCCAGCCAAGACAACCTGTTGCCAACGTCAACTCAGGCTGCCCTCCTCACCACTCTGATGAAACCATCCTCAGAATAAGGAAAAGGGAGAGCGGGGACCGTCCACGCCCCCGGCGGAGCGCTTGGGCCGGAGCGCGGCTCCGGGGGTTCCCGAGAGGTTGCAGGAAGCGAGAGGGTTCAGCGGCCCAGGCCTCGCACGGGC
>NW_010207626.1:0-2132 GCF_000695765.1 Mesitornis unicolor
GGGGCCCGAGCAGCGGAGCCGCGCGCACGAGCTGGCATCTGCGGGCGAGGCAGAGCAGGGCGCTGCTAACTGCATCATCGTGAAAACGCTAGCGGTGGTTCGGGTACAGTCGCTGTTCGTACGCTGCATACCAGACGCGTCCATTGGGTTCTGTGGAAACAAATTCACTCGTTTGAAGGAAAGTTGCACCTGAAAGAAAGACTTTTCTGAGTCACATCGTAGTTTTTATGTTCCATCATACTCAGGCCCCGCATGATGTTTCTCATAGATCTGTGCCTCTGGTTGTCCAGGTAAGCATCTTTGGAGTGTGCCACAGCTCTCGTGTCTTGGAACTACTTCTTCACAAAAACAAGGAGGAGGGTGGCCAGGATAGATGGTTCGTGTAATCCTGGGTCTTGCTGTGGAGTTGGGCTATGATGCCATGATGAGTTGGACACAGTGGTTGCACTGGAAACTTGCAAGCACTTTTGAGCCTAGCAGTCTATTTGTAGCCAGGATACCCTGCTTTTCCTGTCTAAAATGCAGCATTTTCAGAGGATGGGTCCATTTTCTTTATTTGTCAAGCTACTTCTAAGTTCCAAAGTACCCTGATGGGGCCAAAGACTTGTATTCAAAAGTTCTGAACCACTCTGAAGGTGTTTCTAACGTGGCTGAAATCTGCCTTGACCCTAAATCTTACTGAAGTCACTGGTGTTTGACAAGAACAGAAAATCTCTCTCTCTCTCTTCTAAATTCCTCTGCATTTATGTTAAGACTATACAGGTTTCTACGTTGATCCCAAAACCCATGTTGTGTAGATCTTTTTGACTCACCGTTAAGGTTAAAATTTACCCTTTTTGGGCACTACTGAGTCACTAGATGCCATCAGTTACTCATTCGGGGAATGGACATGCATTTAGCTATGTGACTAGGGACTGTCTGGAGGTACCATGGAGAAGATGACAGCTGACTTGAAAGGGGGTGAGCTGGTGAGGAAGGGTTGCAAAAGATAATGTGGTTGATGGGTTAGGCAACTCTGAGGTAAGACATAAGGAAAAGGAGTAGGCCACCAGTCAGCACGGTATATGGATTTAAGGGAGTGCTTTGAGAGGCCCACTGCAGAGTATAAATTATGGTGGGACTTGCGCTATAATTTTTGTGTGCTCAGATCTGAAAAATCATTTGAGGCCAAATTTCACTGTTGTATTTTAAACCAGAAGTGATTCATGTAAACAAATGATCCAAATCCCTTTAGTAATTGTAGTATTCCGAAACTATATGTAGATACACTTCATGCAGCTAAATGAAACCTAATCTGTTTCAAAACACAAATTATTAGTTCTGATTCTAATTTTCAGTAATAGTTACTGATGGAAATAAACTCTTCCTTTCTTTAGATCACTGGGGTTAGGAAATACAGATATCTTCTGATGACTTAAGGAAAGATATATAAGAACTACTGATAACGTTAATGCACTTAAGATATTATTTGTGTAACATTCAGGTTTCTGAAAGGTCTCTCATCTGGCAAAGCTGTTGATATAATCCAGGAACACACAAAAGTGAGAGAGCATTACAGGAAGTTTGCCTCATGACTTCCAGACAAGCGAGTCATCTCGGGTGACTAAGGGAAAATCATGCTTTACGTTCAGCTCGTGTGTGACGTCTTCCTCAGTCTCACGTAGGCAGCGTAGTCTCGTTTAGTGGATAAATACATTTTTTTAGAATTGAATGCCTTGTTAGCAGAACAAATTTATCTGTGCTGTGTGACCTTGTGTTGCAGTTGGCCTGAGCTTTTTTAAGCTTTTTAAAGTTTTTCACATAATGCAGTGGGAGTTAGGAGAGACCAGGAAGTTTGTTCCACCTGCACTAAGTTGTTTAATACTAAACTCTCTGGTAAATAAAAAGTGTGGAAGGACAAGTGAACAAGAACATGAGAGCTGAGAGTGTGAAACAAGCATTAGCCGTGTTTTGAAGGGGGGGAAGGGTTATTATAAGGCACTGGGGCTAGGAAGGAGCGTGCAGATGCTCCACAACGGGGAGGAGGAGACGGGGAAAACAGGAGAACGCGATAGCAGCGCCTGGAGGTGAGCGCAGTGCGAGCAGCCGGGAGGCGCTGGTCCGCCGAGCGGAAGGGCGGTGGCGGGAGGAGC
>NW_010207627.1:0-923 GCF_000695765.1 Mesitornis unicolor
CGTAGTCCATCTCACTACCCGTTCGTCCAGTGTCCAATTTCCAAAATGAATTTTTAGTACAAATTAAAGGTACTATAAAGGTATTAAGTAAATGATGCTGCAAGTAACTCTGTAGACGTCTCTTACTGCAGTGCAAAACAGTGGTATTTGTGGACCTCCTAAAGTCTTATTTTGAAGTCAGGCTTTTATGGAATAAATATGACTACAAATATTAGCTTATAGTATGGTAAGGAAGAAAAGCCCAGTGTCATGTATGCTTTCTTTTGGGACCTATTGCATACATTTTTTTGAAGTGGGGGCCATTCAGGGACTGCTGAGAGTTAGTTGGCTTTACAGTATGTGCAGTGAGAGTTGTCTCTCTCCAGTAGCACACAACCTGACTTATGTCCTCCTAACACTCTCCTGAGAAGGGGGTCTAGGAGAAGCCTTGTGACTTCTGTTCTGTCCACTAACTTGGTTAGTTCACATATGCTTTCTTCTACATTTGATCAAGAGGTGACTTGAAGCCCTGAATAGGACCAATATCCGGACTGCCAGTCCTTAGGGTATGGTAAGTTCCCTTCCTCCTTGGATGTCTGGAAAAAGACTAGATAGTGCATCTTCTGTGCACAGGGCAGCCTGTTCAGTCACAGTTTTGCAGGACAGTACAGAATGCATGGGTTTGAGCTTTGCTTTCTTAGAATCATAGAATCATAGAATGGTTTGGGTTGGAAGAGACCTTAAAGATCATCTAGTTCCAACTCCCCTGCCATGGGTAGGGACACCTCCCACTAGGCCAGATTGCCCAAAGCCCTGTCCAACCTGGCCTTGAACACTTACAGGGAGAGGGCATCCACAACTTTCTTGGGCAACCTGTTCCAGTGTCTCACCACCCTCACGGTAACGAATTTCCTCCTAATGTCTAGTTTAAATCTACCCTCTTC
>NW_010207628.1:0-7959 GCF_000695765.1 Mesitornis unicolor
ATATAAATTCATAATTTTATATATATATGACTGTTTTACTCCAAAATGCACTATTTTTAGTTATTGTTCTCATAATAAATGTAAAAAAGCTGAAGTAAGTCATAACAAATCACATTTGTTTGAGTCACTACCATACCAATTTTTAAAAAATATTTTTAGAAGAACTATGCATTATATGTCACTGTTGTTGTCAGCAGGGAAATCCATGCTAATTGAATGTATGTTTGCTTTGAACAAGATGTCTCAGCTGTGATTAGCAATGACAAATCTAATAACCTTTTGAAAAGAAGAAAATACTGGGTTGGATTCTAAGATGTCATCATAGTTTTTGGTGGAAAAAGTCCCTTGGTTCCTTAACTAAGCAAGCAGAAATTTATCCTATCTTAGGAAATGGACAATAATTTTGCACAGGTGCAGGTGTCAAATCCTGGTCATTTTGGGCTGAAATTGGAGCAGAAAGGGCTGCTCTGGTGCTGTCATTGACTTGGGTTCAGAAATAACCAAGACTCCCTATGCACTGCTTCACTGAACACTCACAGTGGGAAAATCAGAAAGGAAAATCATAGCCAAAATAATTATTTATGTTTACTGAGTGCTTGTAAGATAGGCTTTTGGTTTTATGATGACTTGTGAATTAAAAAACGATGTTTTGAGGTTTGACTCTAATGTGTTATAGCTGTATTTGGTCTAAAAACCAATAGCAAGTTAAAGCTATTTAGAAGCTCCTACGTTCTCATATGCACGGTTTCACCTTTCCCCAGGTGTTACTTGGAAGATGGAGCTTCCAAAGGTGCCTGGCTGAACCGGTCAAGTATTATTTTTGCTGGGAGCGACAAGTGGTCGGTGGATCCTCGCGTCTCCATCGCGACAGCAAACAGGCGAGAGTACAGCCTGCAGATCCAGGACGTGGACGTGACGGACGACGGCCCCTACACATGCTCCGTGCAGACCCAGCACACCCCAAGGACCATGCAGGTGCACTTGACCGTACATGGTATGTGGTTGAACCAGCCACCAGTCCTTCTTGGAGATGTGCCGGAAAAATCTGTGGGGTTAGGTGGGAAATGTCAGCTAAGTGCATTTTAAAGCTAGCTATCTTGCTTGCTTGCTTGCTTTATGTGTTTCTCTCTTTCTCCCTTTCTCTCTTTCCTTTCTCCCTTTCCCTTCTTTCCTTTCTTTCCTTTCTTTCCTTTCTTTCCTTTCTTTCCTTTCTTTCCTTTCTTTCTTTCCTTTCTTTCCTTTCTTTCTTTCCTTTCTTTCCTTTCTTTCTTTCCCTTCTTTCTTTCCTGTCTTTCCCTTCTTCCTTTCCTTTCTTTCCTTTCTTTTTTCTTGGATGAATGTGGCCATAGACTGTATGTGCAATTGGCTCTGGGCCCCTGCAAATAGATTCTTAGCCCAGAAGGGTCTCCAACTTGCCAAAATCAGGTTTAAATACTCACTCCTGCTCCACTGACATTGCACAAGGGGTAAAATTATATTATATTACTGCACTTATATGTGCAGTAGTCGAAGTGTAATCCCTGCAGTGGTGCTCTGAGGTAGCTGTCAGTTTGGCATAGCAATTCTGCATGGCTCAAAACTTGAATGTTTTGGATGATATTCAGCCATCTCCATCCTCGGGTGCAGAGTTCACAGAACGTTTATAGCCTCTTCATTTTAATTTTGATACCAAATATTGCTGAGAACATCCTGGTTTTCTTTATGATGTTGAGATGTGTTCAGAAACAGCTGGTGCTGCTGCAGCACGCCAGGGAGAGTGACCGTGGATTGGGACCCACGTCCTTGGGGACGGGACACAGCCACCAGATGTGGTTTGATGATGCTCTAATTAAAGCATCAAATCAAAGAGCACCAATGGATGCAATGGGGTGGACACCAGAACATGATCAGTCATGCAGGGTTTGGGGTGGCACAGCCATTGGCAGCCCAACAGCCCCCAAAGTCTTCTTACTGTTCCCATAGCGCTCAGCGTACCTCCGTGCAAATGTGTCCTACCCCTGTGAAGCCCAAAGTGTGATGTTTTCTGTAGTTTTTAGCGGCATTGAAAAGATGCAGTATTTCATTTGAGTACCTTGAGCGTCTCCTCTGGTGTGTGTCATTACAGGCATTTTTATCAAAACAGGAATTAACTCATCGGCTTAAAAACCAGCAAAATTGGAATGAAATTAAGCAATTTTTCAAAAACAGAAATTCTGTTAAATTTTAAAATTTAATAGAAATCCCTTTAAACAAAACCAAGACAAAATAAGCTGATTTTTTGTAGTTTTTGTTTCTCCCAGACCAGTTTTCTCACAGAAATACTGGGATCCCAGTCTTGTTAGCAGGGACAGTTCATTTATTTTCACCAGACAGTTTTCTGCTCTGAGCGCTGCAGAACAACAGTGTCAGCTTTACAGACGTGGCGGTAATATTTATTGCATTGTTCCAGGGTGAACAGCCCTTAATTTTGATTGTCTTTGTAATAGTTAATGCCCTCATCTAAGGGACTAAAAAAAAAAAAAGTTGGAAATTAATTGCATATATTAAACATATAAACAGGAGCTTAAAATTAATTAGGCTAACTACAAGCATACAGAGAAATAATAACTCAATAGTTAAAAATATGCATAATTATTAAGCGATTGCAGTTACATCTTCAGAAATGCAAAGTATAACCCAGGGCTTTAACTTATTAGTCTTTGGTGTAATCATCATTAACATTTTCTTTTGCATTTTTATGAGTAATAAAGCAATGAATATAAAACAGAAGGATTTAAATGGCAATCCCTATTAATCCATATGGCACACCAAAATCCCTTACAAATAACATGTATGAAATGCTGCTCAAACTAATTATTTGCAACCACTGGACCTTTAGACCCTGATGGTTTGTCAGAACTCAGTGTATTTGCTGCATAAAGAGCATTGTTTTATTAGTGCAGCTGAAAAGCCATCATTTAGGCATTTTCACAGAGGCGGCCATTGCGTGAAGACGCAAAAATGAGTATGTGAGGGGGTTGTTCAGAGGTTGCCGAAGTATTTTTGTGCTGTCATGTTGGGAAGCTGGGATGGAGAAGCTGTGACAGCATCAATGATTATTTCAGTTGTACAGATATATATTTGGACTCCCCAATATTATTTCAGTTATATTTTATGTAGGAAGTAGGGATGGGCTCCATGAAGCATCTCATGGATGCCCTGTCCTGGCTCAATGATGATTGAGGCCATTTCTTTCCGTTCTGGCTCGTATCTTTGTGTACACATTGCTATAGATACCAATAGTGATCATCCCTGCGATGGATGCATAGGGGCTGAGTCACACCAACCGCTCATCCCGCGCATATGGGACCCCCCATGAGCCAACACTGGGTTGGGAGACCCTCACCTTTATTGCTGTTGGTGTCTATCCCGTGGGCCTGAATGGGACGTTAATGGGGTTGCTTCGTATTTCCACTGCCATTAAAGCTGTAGCTTTACCTCCTGTGTGCTGAGACGTAGGTGGTGAGGCTGAGAGGGCAGCGCATCCTTTGAGATGAAGATGGACCTGACTGGATGGAGCCAGGGCCATGAAGGAGACATCAAAGGGGTAATTGGTGCCATCAGCTCAGATATCCCTTCCCAATAATGGGATTCATAGGATGAGATAATAGCATTTTATGGAAGCAGTTTTGTTTCCTTTTAATAGCGCTCGTGGCTTTGTGTTTCAAGATGAGAAACAACTCCCGCTACTGGGGAGAAATAAATGAAGGGAAAAGCAGGTCTTGTGCCAAAGGAAAACCACTCAGTCAAAGGCTGGGTTTCCTTTTAGTGAATAAATGATCAGCAGCAGACCTGGAGCAGCACACAAAATAATGGGAGGAAAAGGAGATTTAAAAGCCAGGTCTTTGTGGTTCAGAATTCCTCTGCCCTGTGGGCTGGATTGTGGTGAGTGGCGCTGAAAACAGCCATGCTGCGGGATGCAGGGTGGTGCAAATTAAATGAGCAAACCCTTGTGTCTGATCATAAACTCCCAAATAGGCTCGAACTCCAGACTGCAAAATTATTTGCTGTGAAACTCCACTATAAAAGCTGTGTAAATCCAACTCTCTCCCTTTTTTCTTTCTTTTTTTATTTTTTTTTGGGGTGTGTGTGGTCTTTCTATCCACACAGACCCAGTAACCATTGTTTTGAATATCCTCTTCTATTCTGTTTGGGCTGACACTTTCTGCACACATTGTGTAAGCGTTTCAGACAATAAGCGCATTTTCATGGGCTAAAGATGTCTTAATTTCCATGACGAAAGCATGGAAAGCAATATAATGAGTAAATAACCACGACTGAAGGGAAGCGGTGGCCTATCCATCCCTGTCCCATGTGCAGATACAGGGAACTGCGGGACCTCATTCATGTTTATAAATATTTAAAGGGTGAGTGTCACGAGGATGGAGCCAGGCTCTTCTCGGTGACAAACAATGATAAGACAAGGGGTAATGGTCACAAACTGGAACACAGGAGGTTCCACTAAAATTTGAGAAGAAACTTCTTCTCAGTGAGGGTGACAGAGCACTGGAACAGGCTGCCCAGAGAGGTTGTGGAGTCTCCTTCTCTGCAGACGTTCAAAACCCGCCTGGATGCCTTCCTGTGCAACCTCATCTGGGTGTTCCTGCTCCGGCAGGGGGATTGGACTGGATGAGCTTTTGAGGTCCCTTCCAATCCCTAACATTCTGTGATTCTGTGATTCTGTGACCCGGTGGGGTTTGGCCATGGCCAATCAGGAATCTCTGTTTCCATCTCCCAGATCCCCACTCAATGCATTAAAGAGGCCACCAAGTCAAGTTTACGTCACTGTTATTTATTACATAGTTACACCTTTTTGTATCAAGAAAATTAATGAAGGTAGTTAATAAAAAAATAAAAAAGACTAATATCTCTTTGGCCTGCATTTACATCATTGAAAGAAAAATCACATGAAAGGGAGGAAGATAATCCAGGTAACTTTATTTCAGTGACTTTATTAAGGAGAGGTGAGAAGTATGAAGTAATTAATAAAATGTTTAGAAAGGAGGAGTTTGTAAACAACTCGGTCTGCCTCAGTGCCAGATGCTTGATCTGCAAAGTCATGAAGTGCAAATGATTTAAACATCAGATGTTTGACACAGTGAAGTAAAAAAAGAGATAAATACCTCTTAAATAACTTTCCTAGCATAAAGTTGCCATTTCTGCCATTTCTAATCTGACGTTTGTGCTATAAAAGTTTAAATTATAGAATCACAGAATGATGTGGTTGGAGGAGACCTTTAAGATCATTGAGTCCAACCATAACCTGTCCACTACTAAGTAGGAGCACTTTTACAAGACTTGGTAAATGTAACTTAGCCATGAGTGAATTTTAATGAGGGATTGGAGGGAAGATGCTGTCCACATCGTTTTTAGGGTGGACAGCAGGTCCCGTAGGGTGGGACGGGGGTGGCCATGGTGTTGGTGACCAGGGTTTGTCACCGTGGTCCTCCCAGTGATGGGATCGGGGATCTCAGGGCTCTGTCTGTGTCCTTGAATATAAATAGGGACCATGGCGATGCTCCTCGGGACGGTGCAGTCTGGATCCTCATGCAACACCATACGCGTGTAAATAATTCAGTTATCTATGTAAATGCGATTTATAGATTCAGTCAGAACTTGTAACCTATATTTCTTCTTTAAACATGGATAATATTGCCAAAGTAAGACTCAAGGCCCTTTTTCTGTTTAACAAACCTCCTTAATGTCCCCTAAATATTAATGTATTGATTTAGTCTTTGCAATGTTTGCAAAGTCTAATTTGTTTCCTCAATCAGGCCAAGAGGGACTCGCGTTTGGAGCTAACGAGATAAATCTTACCCAAATTTATTTAAAGTGGGACAAAATAAATATGCAAAAGACTTCTAAAATCATGTAACAACCACTTTCCAGCTAAAACTGACAATCCATTACTCTTTTAAATTGCTGGGATGTCAGTTTTCGTTACAAAATTAACTGGCTGGTGCCAGCCACTGTTATCATCTTGCCCCTGATCTGCACAAGAGGGAAATGATGTGGAAAAGTAGTTCTGGGGGTGAAGGTGGCTCTGTGAGATTTGGGCAATGGTAAAGGTCAAACAAACCACCCGCTCCAGCAAACGGCCCTCTTGGACTGGCCCTTGCATCCAGAGTCGTTAATGCATCATTTATGACCCATCCGAATGTTTTCTCCAGGATTTGTATTTTTTTTTAATTCATTCATTAAATTCCTCCCACATTTGTACCTCTCACTGCATTCAGAGGAGCTGCGGGGGATCTCTCTTACTAAAATATGTATGAATGGCTTTTCCTCTTCTTTAATAGACTTAAATCATGGCAAAGCTTGCATTAGCAGGTGATCTCATTTACAAGGATGGAAATCGGGAGTATTTTTATCTGAAGCAGAACGGGGCTGTACTGGTCTGAAACTCATAATTCTGCAGTGTTGGAGGTGCTTTACAGCCAGGGCTGCAGCTGAATTTCCATTACAACCCTGAAATTTCCATGTCCCGAAATCTGCAGGCAGAGGATAATCTGCACAAAATAACCATTTGCTCTCTGGTCTGGGATGTATTATTTCTGTTACCTCTGAATTATGTTGGGTGAGTTGTGTAGTGACCTGTGAGAATCTGCAGAGGGTGTGCTCAGCAGAGGCCAAAGGGTCTCTGGCAACTGCTTGTCCTATGTGGCAATGCCAGAAGCAGAATTGAGGAGAAAAAAAATGGGATAAAATTTAAAAAACCAACAAGTGAACGAAAAGCTTAGGTTAAAGAACGTGGTAATCCAATGCAAAGGGCAAAAATGTAGGTGCAATCGTTGTCCTCTCCAAAGCAGTGATCTAGGAAGCCCCCCCCTATAAACAGGCGACTGCTCGCAAATAAAGTAAAAAAAAAACAACCCAAAAAACAGTTGGAAATGTTGCAGGAAACCCAAGCTGTAGACAGAATGACGAACATTTTTGAAAGGCTGATTTTTAAAATGCTTTTGTAAAGAAAGCCAATTCAGAACAAGGATTTACCAAAGAGAGGCTGGTGGCTATGCCTCCTCTGTTACTTTGTGTTGAATTGATCTAAAGTGGAGGATGTGAGCAAAAACTGCTGGGACAGCTTCTATTTTTTGTTTTTATTTCCTTTAATTAAAGGGCAGATAACCACCTCAGTCTTCCACATCCCAACAAAAAGACTTTTGTTAAGGAATTTACAATCAAAATGTGATACATCACACAGTATGGGAAATTACCGAGGCTGCCAAACCTATGCCTTTTGTAGCATTTCTTATTTATTGAATACAGCTTTTTTAAGGTTTCATATCTAGTGAATATGCTGCTCACACTGGCGTCAATGGCAAAAATCCCAGTAATTTCAGTCAAGAAAGATTCACCATCATTGCAAGGTTTGCTTAGAAGACTAAAACTGCAATGCTGTTTTTTCCATGGTACCACCAGAAACACAGTTGTCATCTGGAAACAGAGCACGGCAACGCAGACTTTAATTCAATTACTTTATCAAAATGCAATTTCATTTGAACAGATCCTCACAAGCTTTATTTAGTAGCTGTAACGAAATGCAGGAGTATTTTAAAGACATAAAATTTGTCTTTGTCATGGTTTAGGCCCAGTGCATAACTAAGCACCACGATGCCCCAAAAAAGAGCTAGTCTAAATAAGAACTGAGAGGGCTGCTCACCACTTAAACAGGTCACAGGCAAAAGACAGACTCATCATAAGGAATAAAAAAAAAACCAAAACAATTTTAATTTGTTACCAACATCAGAGTAGAACAATGGGAGATACAACCAGATCTTAAAGTCAAAACACCTTTCTCCCACCCCTCCCTTCTTCCCGGGCTCAGATTTTGTTCTCAGTTTCTTCACCTTCCCCCTTCCCCTTTGCCTTGAGGCGCAGGGGGATGGGAGTGGGGGGTTGCTGTCGGTTTTCCGCCACGTGCTTCTCAGGAGTAGGAAAAAA
>NW_010207629.1:0-1356 GCF_000695765.1 Mesitornis unicolor
AAGGTAAGCGCTGGGACCGTGCGGGAGGGCTGGGTGGGCCGTTCCCCGCTGACGTCTCTCGCCTTTCTTGCTCTCTTGCAGCTGGACTGAGCGCCGGGAGGATGAGGCTGGCGCCAGAAGTTCCCGGGGGTTCTTTAGGCCTTCCCGACACATCTACAGCATCTCGGCACAGCCCTGTTTTGTAATAAATAGTCTCCTTGCCCGACTGCCATGTGTGTATTTGCCTTTTGTAAAGGTTCTAGTGGCTATGGGGTTCCGGCTCCCTCAGGATGACCCCCCTAAAGGGGCGAGTGCTGCAGTGGGGAGAGGCCTAAATGTCTTTAGCTCCCAACTCTGCTCTTGCTAATGTAGCAAATGGAGGTGCTAAAACATGTCTGTGATGCAGAGCTGTACTTCAGACTTGGTGCCTGAGCCTTCCTCATTGGTTGAGGAGGTCTCAAGCTTCAGGGTGTGGGAAACTCTGGAGAAAGCAACAATTGATACCAAAATCAGATATGGAAACGGCATCCTGAGCCAGTGGCAGCCTTTGGAGGGGGCAGATGTCTGCTGCAGCCCATGTGTGGTGGGCTCTGCAGTCCAAACCCCTCCCTCCCTGTGAAGGAAGTGAAGTCAAAAGATGAGCTGCACACCCCTTCTACTCTGTCTGGTACTTTTGGGGGTCTCCAGCCACTTAGATTGTAGTATGATGGGAGTGAAGAGAGTTGGGCAAAGAAACACTTCTCAGGTGTGCCAAAGGCCTGGAGTTGGGCTTTCCAGTTCTCCCCTAATGGGATTAGAGGTGTTGGGGTGCTGTCCTGCCTTGTTTTGGAGCATCTCTGCTGAAGCTGCACTGCTCTGTGTGAGATTGCTGACCAGGTGAATGTTTTAATGGTGCCCGGAATGGCAAATGAACTGATTCCTTCCAGCTGAGTGCTCTGTTTGGTTTAGGGATCCCTAATAGCCCTCTTTTTCCCCCACTGGTTATTAAATTAAACTGAACATGATGGGGTGGTGAGGAGGGAATGGGGAAGAAAAAAATTGGATGCTGGCATGGTGGCTGGGGTACCTCTGAGCTTTAATATCAAACTTCCTGTGGCTGCTGAGCTGCTCTGAGGTGTGTTTGTGTTTACAGCAGAAGCTGAAGGGCTGTGGGGTGGCAGTGACAGTAGGAAGCTCAGTGAACTGCTGATCAGATAAAACTGCCTTGGGCTGGGGGCTGCTGTGGTCAGTCAGCTGGGGACAGTGGTTTAGGAATTAACCTGAAATTCATGAAACCTGGACAAATGGTAAGTAACACAAACCAAATGTGAGTTAAAGCAGCTGGCTGGCTTAATACACTAAATAAGATCAATTAATAGTTAAAACCTGATATAAAAA
>NW_010207630.1:0-3585 GCF_000695765.1 Mesitornis unicolor
AACCGAGCGATTCTGTGATTCTGTGATCCATGCTAGGCATCAGTCAATAGAAAAGTTTGTGCTGTTGTCACAGAAAATACTCAGTGTTACATAAATAAGCCACAGCTATAAGGCTTTCCTTTAGCAAACCTGTTTTCTTGCTGTCATAAACAAGCTACAGTAGAGGTGGGAAAGCCTATGTCCATGGATTTCAGAAGTCTTTGTGGAGGCATTCTGCAGCCAATAAGCCTAGTGATGTGTACAGTAAGTAACCTGAGGTAAAAGAGAAGTCAGAAACTAACCCACTTAAAATAAAAAAACTTGTTCCTTTCATAATCTGAATAATGAAGTACCCAATAAAAGCCATGAGTATTTCATGTACTCTGGAAGTTTAAGTTTTCTATGTGTTTCACTATCCATATTTGTTTGTTTTTATTTTGCAGTAGTGATCTTGAATATAATTTAAAATCTCAAGCTTTGCAACCTAACACTTCATAATTCAATGATTTATAATTTAAATAAATTTTAGTTCTATTTTAAAAGTTTCATCTTGCTTTGTAACTGCTATAAGCTTAAGCCATAAAAGACACACCTTTTATTATGGGTTTGACATGATAACACGAATTATATTATATTCATTTTGTTTTCTTTTTACATTAATACATACAGAAATTAAACACAAAGGTAAACAGAAGAGTAATGCACAAAGAATTACATATATAGAGAGGCCTGGATGACGAGCAGGAACAATTTAGTAGATTTATTTTCAGAATTTAATATTGTTTATGTAATAAAAGATCCTGGAAGAACAATATCTTTCAAGAAATATAAGCTCACAAAAGCTTTTTACAATGAGAAGTATTTCATCATTCCAGATGAGGCGGCTGAGCCTTGTGATATTACCCTCTCTGTAATTTGGGTAAAACACTGTGGAATCAGTTCCTCTTAATAAACTTGATTCAAAAATCCTTGTATTAACTGTAAATAGTTTCTTGTCTCTTCTCACTGCACGTATTTCTTTAAATTTACAGCACTTCAGCAAATCAACAAAAGCAAATATGTATTTTTTAATAAATTCAAACACAGGAGAAATGCCTAACAGTTTTCTGGGGCACTTGACAACAGATCAATCTTCACGAATTCCTTTAGAGCCCGGTGAAATATTTGCTGAAAGCACTCTACACCCTCAGGCACTCATCTTAGAGGCTGCCCAGTTAAAGAACAGTTCTGCTAAATCATTATTTAAACTGTTTCTAATTTCTTTAATTCACCCAGACTACAGGAAACCTTGTCACGTGAAAGTATCTGGTCAGCCCTACATTGAAAATAAACACTCTACATTTACTACAGTACAGAAAAACAGATTTCCATTTGCCTGCCAGTCAACAGTATACCTAAGAAACAGAGAAGCATGTTGTTCACAGGATGCAATAGAGCTCTTGTGCAAAAAAAGGTAGTAAGCAAAAAAAATCATACTGCAAAATATTACACAACTGTGCAACCATTTGGATTCAGTGATGTGAAACACATCTCTTCTGAGTGCCACCAAATGCAAAAGTATTGGTGCCAAGAGCTCAGCTCCTGGGCACGAGCAGGCTGAAATCCTGTACAGGGCACTCCAGGGGCAGGGAGCAGGCGCTGCCTGCGCACAGAGGCACCGCTGGCTCGTGGTGACCAAAGCTGGTCGTGTCCCCTGCCATGGCCACGGTATCAGAGAGCACTCATGGCGGCTGCTTCTCTGTGATGGGAGAGCAGGCATCAAGATAACCACCTTCATAAAGCACCCCTTTATAAAAAAAGTCTTAAGGGGGGGTGACTCAAGCTCCTGCCTTTTCTCCTTGGGAGTTTCTCCAGGGAAGAAAGCAAAAATAACTTCAAGAGGTGTTTTGGAAGAAGGAGAACTTCTCATTTTCCACCACATGGCAAGCAGCCCCGCTAAGAGCTGCTAAGCAGCTGGTGATCCAAAGGGCAAGCAAATAAACACAGCAGCCAAATTGGTTGGATGACAAATACTCATTGCCTGGGAAACCACCACCTTCTAAAATACATTTTCTTAATAAGTGGGGATGGGGGAGGGGGAAAAGCACATACTCAAAAAACAAACAATACAAAAGCTGAACATTAAATATATTTTCTTAAGAATAATGAGAAAAAACCCCACACAAACAAAAAACCAACAAGGAATAAAAAAGACCAAACTAAAACAAAACATTTAAAACACTGAACACTGCAATATTTTGTCCCTAAAATCAGAATCAGAAAAGTGCCTCTTTGTTTCTGGATTTATTTGTCACTTGTCATCATTTAACTGGATGTGATGATAGCCAGTTGTATCCACATTAGACATTGTCACTACTGGCTGTCACGGTAGAGGCTACATCAGTTCGGACATCTGATTTATCCTCCTTACCATGCACCTGGCAACGTAAAAATACTTTATTAAGATGTTGGAGAAAAATCATTAGGGAAAAAGGAATACAGTAACAAAAATTTCCATGCATATCTACATTTCATTCACACTTCTAACAGTCACGTTGTAAGAGTACCTGAACTTTATTCTTCTGTAAGAGGAAACAGAAAGTGCATTAATCAGACCACTAAAAAAGAATCAGTCCAGTCCAAAATATAAAGGAATCAAGGGCAGGAGTCGACATTCTCATAAGCAAGTGTTTCTTCAAAACATGCAAGTAAAAAACATGAAACATAGGTAGTAAATAAGGTGTCTCACATATGGAGAGATCTCATCAACATGTGCAAATACCTAAAGGGAGAGCGCAAAAACGACAGAGCCAGGCTCTTCTCTGTGGTACCCAGAGACAAGATGAAGACGTGGGCACAAACTGAAACACAGGAGGCACCCATTGAGCATCAGGACACACTTTTTTTACTGTGAAGGTCACCAAGCATTGGCACAAGTTGCCCAGAGAGGCTGCATAATCTCAGTCTCTGGAGATACTCAAAAGCCATCCAGATGTGGTCCTGGGCAACCTGCTCTGAGTGACTCTGCTTTACCAGAGGGTTGGAAGAGACCCCTGGAGGCTCATACAACAAATTGTTGTACAATTCTGTAATTCTATGTCAATTACACAATCATTCATGCATGCATCTCATATCATCAGAGGACCTGGCTTATGGGTGAAAGCAAATATGAATGTAAGGTGATATTAAAGAAAAGCCCTTCTCTGAAATAGCACTGACAATACACAAATAGACGTATTTTTAATCACTAATAAAATCCAACTGCTCCACCTGACTTGGAAGATGAGGCAGAGCATTTGCTAACAGCCTGCATCAATCACATTTTTAAATAGTCAATCAAACACTAAGTACAGCTGGCTTTTAATCTTCAATAAGTTTCTTAAATCATTGCTTATTACCCTGTTTATAGTCCTTCAAAATCAGTGAGTGGTGAGTACTTAATTCACATAGCAGCCTAATACAGACACACACTAACGCATAATTAATGGGTCAGTTACAGCTACAAAGTAGGCTTCTGTGTTTTATATAAAGACCTTTTGCAAAGGCAGATGTTTTATTAGCACCTAACAACTCTAATCATCCTTGGCCTGATGCGTTAAAGTTTGAGTGAACATTTAATGTCCATTC
>NW_010207630.1:3616-5498 GCF_000695765.1 Mesitornis unicolor
ATGCCAAGGAGACAGGTTTAAGGAGTATAAAAAAAATACACAGAATAATTTCAAAATATTGTAAGACAAAAGCCCAGAGAAATGTAAAAAGTAGGTAGAGGAACTTTTATTACTGATTGTTATGTTTTGGCAAATACAGGTGACAGGAACATTATGAGCAAAAGCAATAATGTTCTGAAACTATGTTGGTGTTAGAAATTCTGTATCTTGCATTTGAGTTCATTATCTGCACACACATTCCTAATCATTTTCTACTTTGTGCAAAGACCTCAGGTCTGTGTGCTGTTATTCCCCCTCCCCTTTTTACACAGTTTTTCAAGTCTTTCCTACATGTGGTTGGCATATCCTCTATCCTTCCCAACTCTCAAATCATTAGTATCATATCACTGATTTGAGAGAGAAACATCAATCTCATCCTGGAAGGGACTGCTTCCTGGTTCATAAAAACAGTAAATGAGGATAATCTAGATATCGGTATTACCTTAAGCATTTCACAGTAAGTTTTCATGGTTCCCACCAAACTAAGGTTTGTCTATATCATCATAGCCTTACAATAATAAATACGGGGTGTTGTAGAGCTTAGAAGCTGTCAATCGCTACTCTCTAACCCATGTTCAGCCTTGATGATAAACACCATTTGATAAGTAGTTAAGAAGTTGATTCCAAAAATTTATTTTTTTACTTTCTAGGATTCAGAAGAGAAAGAAAAAAAAAGTAGAAATGTAATTTATGAACAAAATCCAGAATCCACTAAAATCCCCACACTTCCCTGTTCCCTTTTTCTGATTTTCTTTTTTTACAATAGAAATACGGGAATGTTTACATTGCATACACACATTTAGAGAGTGTATAAAACAAACTCGTAAAGGTTTTATTACCTGAGTAAATTTTATTCTATTTGAAATTTAGAAGTTTGGATTTCAAAACCAAAACAGGATTTTGGAGCAAAGCCACCATCTTCTGTCAACCTCCTCCCCTCAACAAACCTTTATTAACATGTAAAGCAGACAGTCAAAAAGTATTGATTTGAACAGTAACAAAGAGCTACAGTTTCAGGTGTGTCTTAGATGTTAAACTTTACTGAAGAAATAACTCCCCTTTGGTTTCTTGCTTGGTTGCCTGAGACACTAATTCTCGGCTCAAAAGATTATCTCACACTTCACTAGCTTTGGTACCTTAGTATAATCATCTGCTGTGAACTTTTTCTGCACTTCACAGATACACTGCATGGAACAGAGCAATCATAAAAGATTTTTTTTTAAAAAAAAAAGCTATAAAAAGGCCACAGCCAGTTTCATCATAATAGCTACTGTTTTCTTTAGATTTCAGACACACTTTCCCAAATTTTATTCTAAGTATTATTCAGGGTGAATATAGATAAGAAGCCAAAGAAATAGATTAATTTTTCCTGTTCTCTTGAGGCAACTGCATAAGTCCTTGCAAGGTCAGCCACTTCACATAAGAGACAATGTCTTTAACTGTGATTAATGCCATTTGATCATCAGAAAACAGACTTTAGAACACTGATGTTGCAAGTATAAATACATACTATTATTATATTTTCAAGCAAATATCTATCTACATTTATAGGTAACAGACTATGCTCTAGAGATAGTCAACTTGGTTATGTGATAAATCTTTAAGCTGTATAAATACTATTTCTAAATACTGTGCTTTGATATACTAATATAATTTTTTGTGCTGCCTTGCTGATAGAGCAGTTGACTACAGTTTAGCCACACTGAAGCAGGAAAAGCAGCTTATGCTGAGATCAAGTAATCAAACTTGTAAGACCTGACTGTCATCCTCCTGTTTATTAAATAACTGCTAGAGTACAGAATTATTCAGGTCTTTGGCAGACTTAGTATTTTTCTGAAATATC
>NW_010207631.1:0-1686 GCF_000695765.1 Mesitornis unicolor
GAGCGTCTGCCCAGGGTTGAGTGCCCAGCCCGGCCCTAAACCACACCACTGCTGCAGTAACCCTGCTCTGCCCATCACCAGAACCTCTGCGTCCTGCCCGCTGCTCTGCATTACATCAAGTGCTTTAGAAAGAAACACCAAGTCCTTCATTAACTTCAGGCTGGTGAACCACCACATCCCATGTCAGTGTCCCAGCAGCTCACTGACTCCAGGCCCAGAGCAGATGCCTAAGGCAGGGAACTCCCTTCAGCCCTTGGGGAGTGACTGCAGCGGTTAATTACACAAAAAACCCAAAACCCACAAGGCAACACTCAGCTCTCGTGGTCTGCAGTTTTCATTTCAGCTCCTACCATCCTGTTTCCTTCCTTTCCACAATCCCGCTATGCGCTGCCTCGCTCCGTAAGCTGTCGTGTGAGCTCTCCAGAGCCAGGTCACTGTCCTCAAACCTCCTCTGCCCGTCTCCAACGTGTGAACACCTCCCCAGACATCAGACACAGGGGACACCGATGGATGTGCAGTCAGCAGACAGAGCTACAAAGGGGCTGCCCAGATGAGAAGGACTCAAGGTCACCGAGTCTTTTGTCGGCACATCAAGGTTTAGGAGCCAGAGCCTTCCTGGTCGACCGCGCACGCCTGCTCCATCTGTGGATCTCCTGTCCTCAGCCACCCCTCGCCAGGGCAAGGGCACGCGGAGGGACCGCAGCTCCTCCCATGGCAGAGCCCGTGCTCGTGAAACGCTCCCGCAAGGCCTGAGCACAGAAATCTTCAGAACGTGCACCCAAAAACAGTCACAGGCAATCGTGTTCCTGCTGCCGGACCCCTCGTGTGTGGGACTTTGGAGGAGGACGTCTGTCCAGCACAACCGAACCTGCAGGACACAGGAGGTGACACGGCTGGGTGACAGGAACAAGAGCTGTGAGCACCCAGCACAGCTCTGCCACCGTCCCCCGTGCACACAGACAGCACTGGGAGGACCCACTGCTGGGCAAAACCCTGATGGAGAGCAGCCCGGAGAAGTTAAATATGAAGGGTTTTAAATACACAGTCACACAGACAACATTTCGGATGCTCCTGGGTTGCTCGCGATCCCCAGCACTGTGTGTATGAGGAACATCCACATGGTATCTGCACCACCCACAGCTCAGCCCCATCCTGCGGCACAGCCCGGTCCTGACCACACACACACGGCACCACAGAGAACAACCAAGCTGGGCAGACACCCCCACACCCTGGGGCTGCGGTCACCCAGGGCACAGCAGCCCCTGCAGCCACGCAGAGCCCCGGCCCCAGCTCCTGCACCAGCTCCACAGACCTGAGTGGACCAAGGAGGGGGCAAAACCCCAGGAGAAGGCGTCCGCTCCCTGAGCTCAAGGCACTTCTGGCTGCGGGACAGGCAGCACTAAAGCCTCTTTACTTCTCCCTCCCAGGGTGTCGGTGTTTTGGGTCTTTTTTTCCATTGCTAATCTACACACAGAGCACAGCAGGAGTGTAATACATTCATTAAATACGATACAGGATCCCTGCTTGATTTCCCAGCACGGAGAACCGCACAGCTCCAGTGCTGCACGCAGGGCGAGCAGGGACGTTGGGGACAGCGGTCGGAGGAGTGAGGCACAGCAGCGGCTGCTTTTGGACTGAAAACAGGGAGATTTAGACTGGATATCAGATATATATTAGATATATACA
>NW_010207632.1:0-4675 GCF_000695765.1 Mesitornis unicolor
TGATTCTGTGATTCTGTGATTCTGTGAAGATTCTGAAGAACTGCAGTAGCCATGAGTGGGATGACACAAGGCATCAGTGAGAGCTGATCAACCTGCTGGAAGACACAGATATAGTCAGCATCAGACCAAAAAGAAATTATAAATTGGTCCTTAAAACATAACTATGCTTGGTGTTGTCCTCTCTACCTAGAAAACGTATGCAAGTGTGCTCATGGTACGCAGTTGTATGGCTTTGCGATCCAAGACTGCATTATGATAAAATCCTTCCAGTAAGAAGCTAAGTGTAACCAACTGAAAGAGCTGCAGATCCCCCAAAAGACAATCCAAATTATTACTGATGGACATCCATTCAAAACAAATGAACAAACAAACAAACAAGCAAATTCAGTCCATCAAACGCAATTGAAAACATGTCCCAGAATTCTGGCTAATTAGGACTGCCTTTGAAACAGGAACCTGACTCAGAAGGGCATCAGAAATTCTAGCGCAACACCTGCACCATAAACCTAAAATAACAGCGAGTGTGAACTGTAAATCTGAACCTGAGATTCTACCCTCAGTCTGGTGGCTCTCACAAAATATACTACCAGAAACAATCAAGTTTTATATACATAACTAGATGAAGGTAAATTCCGTACCAAGATTATGACTCAGCAGCTTCGAAAATCTTGCTAGTTGCTGAAACTTCTAGACACGTTACTTCCTCTTGTAATAAAGGGCAGGTAAAGACCATTTATTTTTCTTTAATCTATGTATATTTTGATTAGTGAAACAAAAGCACAGCAAAATGAACTATATCCACACAATTAGCTCAATAGGATTGTTAATTTGATGAGCACAAATCGATACGGGGTCAGGAAGCAAATGTTAATTCTGTTTTATATGCTTGTCTGAATCTGCTTCACATAGTTACAGAGTCTTAAAACACTAAGAGATAAGGCTATACATTCCCCTAAAGACAGCCTGAAGCTGACCTACTTCTGGGATAAGGAAATTCAGGTCTATTTTGTCGTAAGATTTTCTTAATCCATGTCTATGTCTTGAGACACAGTGCCCAGCACTCCATCCCTACCTTCATCTCAGGCTGCCTTTGGTGTTCAGAGGGCAAAGCTGGGGCTTGTACTGGTTTTTTCTGTGGCTAAATCTATTCTTCTGGCTCTACAGAAGACTCATTGAACATTTTTTTGATATATTATTTAGAGTTATTTATCAGAAAACCGGGATCTCACACCATCTTTATTCCCCATGGATTATGTTTTTAGTTCCTTTGCTGCAGTGTTCATGTCCAGGGTAAAAAAAGCTGCCCAGGCAGAGACAGCTATTGGGGATAATAAAGTACTAAAAATTGAAACAAAAAAAAACCACCATCGCTACACCGCCACATGAAACATTAGCAGTAACGAGCTCTTTTAAAATGAACAAGAGCAATTATCTGTCCTGAATAATTAGTAAATTTGCTGTGTAATTCTCAGGAAAAGAGGAATGCATTTGTTTCCCAAAAGGAGTATCTATCTAAAACTCTATTCCTTGACCCTTTAAGTAGCACATAAGAGAGAGAATCAGAGTTGCTGTATCTTGCAATTTAATCAGGTGCATGTTTAAGAAAAACTAATTATTTGGTAGACCCTTGATCTGCAGCCCTCTCTCATCTGAATGCATAACTGCAACGTGGGTTCTAATTACGTCTTATCAACTGTTCAAGCTATTTCATGTCCAAAAGAGAGGGGTGTATATGTAGTTCCTTCAATGTTGTTATCCACTATTACTCTTTGTATTTCTTCTATAAGCATTCTAGAGTAGAAATGCTAAACAAAGCAGTTCAGCAAAGTGAGCCAGAGTAGCGTATTGTGCTTTCCTGTTTTAATTTTTTTTGTTCTTTTCTAGGCACGTTCAGTGACACTGTATCCACTTTTGACATTGGTTCTTGTTATTATGCTCACATAGCCAAGGAGGGATACTGCTCCGCTGAGCAAAAAAGTGTTAATAAGTCTACCTCCATAACATTTTTACTGTCGGTCACTGCAAAACTGGCAGAGTAATTGGAGCTGGGAGTGACAGGAAAAAGATAGATTTTTACTGTGAAAGAAGTCAAATACTACAGACACTAAGTAATCTTTTTCCAGGCTTTAGTTTTACACTGAGAGAAATATGCAAGATAATTTCTTCTAACTACAGTATTTTAAAGCCTTCCAGAAATGAATCATAATATCTGTAATGTGCATATGCATACTGTAATTTAACTGGTCTTTAGTACAATGAATCTCTAGTGTGAAATTTTCCTTGTTAATGATCAGCATAAGCTATGATTCTTAATGCAATTATGAATCCAAGGCTTACAGTCTATAGGCAGCAGAATTACAAGATGATATCATTAAACTTCTCATTTCAGTCACTCATAAACATAGGCAAAAAGCAACCATTGTTATAAGCATCTTACTTTTTCTATCAGTAAAAGGGACCCCAGCATACATTGAATTACATATTATAATTCCCCTGGGCAGGTAAATACACTGTTCCAGCAATGGCAGATTCTCATTTAAAGGGATTTTTATTTTTTAATAACATTAAAGGAAAATAAGACAGTCTAGATAAGGAAAGAACCTTACTTGATGCCAGAAGCAAGCAAGCCCTTCAGCCCCTTTAGAGAGGTTCCTCTTTGAAGGAAGAGCCAACCTACTACCTCCATCAGTTATCTGAGGACTTCATAAACAGGACCCTTCCCCTACCGCATGCTGCATTCACTAAGTCCTGGGAGCTGGCTCCATCCCATAGAGTTTTCCAGGAGAGCTTGGGTAGCTGCTTTCCACAGACTCCAAAAGTCCCTGTAGATTCTCTGGCATGACTTATGCCACCTCAAGTGAGTCTGTGACCTGATGGGAAAGGTGCTAAATCTTTTCCATCAGTAGAATAGCTGCACTTGCTCTAGGTGGCCCTGGGCTGATAAAAGGCTGTGAAGGCCTAGAGCAAAAGTATTAGCTATTGATTTTCAGATAATGTCTTTTTCAACAGCATGTAGTTCATTGGAAGGGCTTTCCTGAAAGGATTTCATCAATTCGCTTTCTAGGCAAGTAGCCTCTCTCAGTTGTACCACAGTATTTTTCCCCTGGGAGAAGCTTATGGCTCCAAAAAATAAAGGTGGAATGTTCCCTGTCCATACCCTCTTACAAGGAAGCCACTGCAAGTCCCAGACCAGAAGTTTCCACACACATTAGAAATCTCCAGGATGGCCAGGCTCGTTAGAGCCACCAGTTCAGCATGTGGAATTGTCTTCATATTTCACGTCTATTTGCCTAAATTCTTAAGATCAATTGCACTGTGAAAGTCAGTCACCACTCTCAGAAAAGCAGTCCTTATTGCTCTGCTGTTCATATAGAAAATCTGTGTTAGCCATTATTTTTTTTCAGTTATTACAGAGGACAAAATTTGAGGTGGAAGAGCACATTGCTCTTTCTGTGGTATATGTTTTTTAATACTGTCTCCTTGAACCCAACATTTCCAGATCAGGAACTCTAAGTAAATCCAGAAAGATCTTCAGAAGATTTTTAGCCAACTAAATGTCAGGTACTTCTGATGGATAATTGCTTAATCTTTTCTGTAATACCTACAGTGATGTAGACTTCTTGGACAACAAATTCCATTTATCCTCACACTTATAGTCAGCACATTTGTCTCTATCATCTAATTTAGATCTTCTTTGCTGAAAATTAAGTGTGTTACTTACTATCTTATCCTTTGGAAAAAGTCTGTTGCCTTTGAACTTGTAGCAATCAGGGTTTTATATAATTGAAGACTGTTATTACAACTTTTCTTTGTGCATTGTCCTCTAAATTAAACAACTCCAGGTCTTTATGTCTTCCTTCATGCTTCTTTTTTTTAGTCCTCTGATCCATTCTTCTTGTCTGCTGAGAATTCTTCTAAAGGTCACAAATAACCCAAACACAGTAATTCAACTTCAGACCTATTAAAATGGAAATTCTCTGAGCTTTACACACTTTTTAGACGGACTAAGATTTGTTTTTTGTAAGCAACATGACACTGTTGATTACTATTCAGTCTGTGATCCACCTTATTCATTCCAACTCTTCTTTTTATTTAGATATCTTGCACTTTGTACCTGTTCTTAACTCATTGTATTTCATTGTTTCAGACAGTATATGCAGTTCATAAATGGATTTCATGTATGGGAAAACTGACTGAAAAGTGAGTAGGTAAGCTGGTTGTCATGTGGCTGAAGAGAGGAGTGGTTGCAGGGAGAAAATTAGACAGGCCAAAGCACAGCTGGAACTTAATCTAACTAGTGCTGTTAAAGACAATAAAAAGGGTTTCTATAAATACATTAGCAACAAAAGGAGGACTAAGGACTAAGTCTCCCCCCTCTAGTAGATGTGGGGGGAAGCATAGTGACATGAGATGAGGAAAAGGCTGAGGTACTTAATGCCTTCTTTGCCTCAGTCTTTAGTAGGAAAACCAGCAGTACTCTGGGTACCCAGTCCCCTGAGCGGGAAGACAGGGATGGAAAGCACAGTGAAGCCCCCATAATCCATGAAGAGGTGATTAGCGACCTGCTACACCACTTAGATATACACAAGTCTATGGGGCCAGATGAGATCACTTCACCCTCTCTTGGGTAGAAAACTGGATGGTTGGTTGGGTGCAGAGGGTTGTGGTAAATGGA
>NW_010207633.1:0-1799 GCF_000695765.1 Mesitornis unicolor
GGAATGGGGTGGGAATGGGGCTGGGAATGGGGTGGGAATGGGGTGGGAATGGGGCTGGGCAGGGGCAGTTTTGCCCAAGGGAGAGGTTGTGGGAGGATTTTGCAGCCTGGGCAGCCCCATTGCTGCTTCTTCCCCCGCACAAAGCGTGGCTGCATCTCAACACCTTTGGGCATCACCGCCCGGTGCCACCAAAGCCTTTGGGCAGCGCACGATGCTCTCCGTGGGTTTTCTCAGTTTGCCACCTCTCTGCGGCAGGAATCCCATCGCACAGCGCCTTCCCCGCGCCTCAGCTCCTCATTGACTCCAGTTCCCGCTAATCGCCCCCTGTCATAAACCACGCCAGCCGTAATGAGGCGCTTAATGCTGATTGTTGATCTATGGGAATTGCCAGAAACCGCGCTCCTTATTTATTTATTCAGCAGCAGAATGGTAATTCAATATTGTAGCTATGCAAATCAAGGGTCTTTTCCTTCTTCTTCTTCTTCTTCTTCTTCTTCTTCTTCTTCTTCTTCTTCTTCTTCTTCTCCTTCTCCTTCTCCTCCTCCTCCTCCTCCCTTTTTTTCTTCTCCTTCTCCTTCTCCTTCTCCTTCTCCTCCTCCTCCTCCTCCTCCTCCTCCTTTTTCTTCTCCTTATGGTGTGGTTCCCCAAAGCAGAGTTGCCCCCAAGCAGAGGAGCTGTGTCCAGGGGGTGCATCCCCCAGCCCAAATCCCCCTGCCCGGGTACCACCACAAGAGCAGAGGTGCCCGTGCTGAGCCTGACCCAGCTTTCCTCGCTCGCTGCTTCCTTTCGGGTTGTTTTTACCAGCATGGGAAGGACAAAGATGCCGAAGCCGGCGTGGAAAGCCTCCTGCAATGAGCTCCGTTATTAAAAATGCTCAATTTAATTCAGATTGATAACTGCATTAAAGTAGCGGGTTTTCCCATCCGTAATTGAGTTACACCTACAGCATTGAAGTCAAAACGATTTTAATCACCGCCGGTGTTAGGTGATGTGTGCTAAATTCCCGGTGTCAATGCCAGTGCTCAGAGACATCAATTAGAGACGCCGCGTCCTGCTGCCTCCTCTCGGCGCCATCAAACGCCGGGGGTAGATCTGGCTCCTGCTGGCTCCCAGAACTGCTCCCAACCTGCTCCTCATTGCCCTCCACTGCTCCTCATTGCTCCTCATTGCTCCTCACTGCCCCTCATTGCTCTTCATTGCTCCTCATTGCCCCCCACTGCTCCCCACTGCTCCTCATTGACCTCATTGCCCTCCACTGCTCCTCACTGTCCCCCATTTCTCCTCATTGCCCTCCACTGCTCCTCATTGCTCCCCACTGCTCCTCATTGACCTCATTGCCCTCCACTGCTCCTCACTGTCCCCCATTTCTCCTCATTGCCCTCCACTGCTCCTCATTGCTCCCCACTGCTCCTCATTGACCTCATTGCCCTCCACTGCTCCTCACTGTCCCCCATTTCTCCTCATTGCCCTCCACTGCTCCTCATTGCTCCCCACTGCTCCTCATTGACCTCATTGCCCTCCACTGCTCCTCACTGTCCCCCATTTCTCCTCATTGCCCTCCACTGCTCCTCATTGCTCCCCACTGCTCCTCATTGACCTCATTGCCCTCCACTGCTCCTCACTGTCCCCCATTTCTCCTCATTGCCCTCCACTGCTCCTCATTGCTCCCCACTGCTCCTCATTGACCTCATTGCCCTCCACTGCTCCTCACTGTCCCCCATTTCTCCTCATTGCCCCCCATTTCTCCTCATTGCGCTCCACTGCTCCTCACTGCTCCTCATTGCCCCCCATTTCTCCTC
>NW_010207634.1:0-3371 GCF_000695765.1 Mesitornis unicolor
GTGTAGCCATTTTGGTGCGATTCTGTGACAAAGCCCAAAAGTGTTTATTCAGGTTTATATTCTGGGGAGATCCTTATCACCTGTTAGAGACAAATTCAGGAATTTTCAGGAAGGTTATCAGGACTTCTACATTTTTGCTATCATCTTCTGTCTACCTCACAGTAATATGGCCTTGCCTGTAAATTTTTTGCAGATGGTCATGTGATGAGCATTGTGGGTCCTCATCTTTCTCTGACACCTGGAAGTTTTGGAGTATATATAGCACCATAAATTATGTGCCCAATACAGCTGCAAAGTGTTTGCCTTTTTTTTTTGGATTGTGTGTGTGAGCACGCTTATTTCAGAAAGTGACAAGAGACTCTTCATTGGACAGGAGGATGAGATGTCCTTACAGATGTTTTGATTGACTTAGAATGCATGGATGTAGACTGTGGTCCAAAGTACGCTGACAGAATCAATAACCTTTTCTGGTCCATCTAGATCTTGAGGCGCGGCTTGTCTGGTTTAGGTTGTCATGGGGTATTTGCTGCTTTTTGTTACACCTCTGACTGTGGTAGATGGTAATGGATTGAGTTTCAGCAGAGCTGAGGGAGCTTGGGCAGCAGCATCTGCATACTGGAAGAACTGCTCGGACCCTAGAGTCCACAGTACAAATATGGAGTTGAGCAAAAATCCTGCGCTACCTGACATGTTGTGATCCTCCTCATCCCTGGGGGGTCACCGGGAGGTCAGTCTGTGAGAGGAAGTCTGAGCTGGAAACCGAGGAGTCTTCTCCTTCTCTGAAGACATCTAAACCCCCCTGGACGTGTCCCTGTGTGATCTCCTCTGGGTGATCCTGCCCTAGCAGGTTGGACTGGATGATCTTCAGGGATCCCTTCCCACCCCGACCATGCTGTGAGAGATTCTGCCTGGAGTAGTGCAACTGCTCACTCAGCCACTTGATGGCAGCATTGACTACATCTTGAAACCGGGTTCTGATGACCTGAGACTGGCCCGAGCCCTTGTTCAGCCTCGTTAAACGTCAGCCATGCGAGATGGATAGCATCGCAAATGTATTTATAACCACTAGAGATAGTCACCTTCCACCCCAATTAGCCTTTGGATTGATTTAGAGAGAAAAACATCTATTATGGAATAAAAGTCTTAGAGATTAGTGTTGCATTATTTCACTACGTTTGAAATAGCTGTAGGTAAAAGGGCCTTACAGGCATTAATAAACTTTAATAAAATAAAGTGCTTTTAGGCTACATCAGAAGCAAATTACAAGTCAAACTACAAGTGTATTGGGCTATGCTGGGCCTCTGTGGCATTTACGAAATCTAGCTTATCAAATTTTTCTTCTCATTCTTTTATTTTTAAAAGGGACTAGTTGATGAGAAACTGCTTACAATGAAATCATTGATTACAAAAATGTGCTTCTTTTTGCAAGCTAACAGAAATAAATTATGCTTTGAATTTGTCTGTTCTTTGGGGTTTTTTGGTGTTTTTTTGTTTGTTTTGTTTTTTTGGTGTTTTTTTGGGGGGGTTTGCTTGAATGATTTTTTTTGGGTTTGTTTGTTTTGGGGTGTGTTTGTTTGTTTGTTTGTTCTATTTTCCCTTCTTCTTTTCAAACACAGTTTCCTGAAAAGAGCCTGGAGTGAGAGGGGTGGTAAATGGTTCTCACTGTGAAGTGCAAGTTCCTATGTACATCCTGATGATGGACTAGTACTGCTAGGAAAGGATCAAGAAAGAAGAGTGTTCTCTGCTTGACATGGAACAAAAAGAAATTCTTAGAAGGCCTGGTATGATTTAATGTTTCTGATTGTTGAAATTCCATTACAGGTAAGAAATGCTGTTTTTTTAAAGACTAAATTTCTCTAATATTTTGTAATATTGTACTGATTTTGATGCTATGGTGTAAATTGTCTTGTGGTAACGAGTACAGTGTGAACAAACAGCTTTTGAAAACAACTGGAGCTGGAGCTGGGTGCTTCCCGATTAAGACTTTCTTCCTCCTCCCCTCGCTTTTCTAGTGTAAAATCAGTGCAACTCTTTTCTTTCTATTTATGTATTCATTTGTGTTTATATAAAGGATGAAGCTTAATGAAGTCTATGTAGTCACAGCAGGATAAACCACTGTGAGATCAGATGTGGCCCTGTGCTGTGTGTGAGAGCAAGACCTTTGAGCTGTGCATGTCCTTTTTCTCTTCATTGTTCCTCAATCCATCTTTATTTAGTACATAGCTTATATGGTTAACACCATTTTAACATAAAAGGTAATTTCAAAATATACTGACATCCTTTTTACTTTTAAGGAAAAAATATAAGTTATTGTGATTTTTATGACAATAGAAAAATATTTTATGCAGTTCAGCATGCTGGTTTTGAGGGCTGAAACCACAGAGATCACATTCCACTCCCCACAGCACCTATTGTGGTGACAAAAATGATAAAATAAGAAAGAAACAAATTAGCAATATTTGTCAAGTATTTATTTGAAAGCACAACAGGGCTGAAAGGTTTGCTAAATCTAGATTACCCTATATAAAGTGGGAAAAAAGTGAAGTGAATAACTCTACTTTTAGTTTCTTTTGTAACCCTGTGTTGGATATCTGTGCTGCACTGCAGCATTGATACTGAATAATACAATGATATCCCACTTAGTCATTGCGAAGCATGCTTGACAATCAATCAAAAATCAGCTGGAAGCAAAATCTCCTGAAGGCAGCCTAGTTCTGATGGGATTTGTCTTTATGTGTGTGTACACACGTGTGCAATACGCAAGCTTTAAGAATAAACAGCATGCATACAAACTACATTGGGATTTAAAACATGTATTGTACATTCTGCAAAATGTTTGTGCCTGCATATCTCCAATTGTAAGGAAATAACAAGTTCAATGAAAAGAATATCCAGGGAACTAATATTGGCATCGATTTTTAATTTACACAGAAGTTATTACAAATATATATCAGTGTCAATTAAAGCGGTTTCGTTGCTTACAACATATAGGAAATAAAATTCCATAATGACATCTACCATGCAAATGGAAGCACTACTTCCAAAGTTCACAGGTCACTGACAATTAGCATAAGATTTAAAATTAAATTACATTCTAATTCTGGCAGAAAATCTAGCTGTCTTTTCCCCTAAGGTTTACATTTTTAGATGTTTAATTTTGTATATAATGCATAGAAAATGGTTTGTGTTGTGCCTAGGTAACCAGATAGAGTTTATTTACCATACAGACAAGGTTTTATGCAATGTCTGTAGTAGCCTAGGAAGACAAGTGCAGATAAGATCAATAAAAAGGCAAAGGTAATAATCTGGCACTGGTTAAACATTTCACAGGATAGCAACACAAAAGGTCAGTTCCATCTGTAACGGCAGGG
>NW_010207634.1:3407-9241 GCF_000695765.1 Mesitornis unicolor
CCCTACAGAATATTTCAATTTCTTCTCAAATTGTATTGTATTTTTAGTGATTAAAATATCTGTGTGTTCTAAGTCTAGCGGATTCTTTTACAAAGAAGGAAATATTAAACTGTGGAAGGCCTTTCTGCAAGGATATAACTTTAAAGCAGATGCTTTGATAGTAGAGAGCAGATTCAAAGAGGAGGCAGTATTTAAGTTTGCTCTATAGACACAATTTGTACAGTTAAAGGGTGGTTTCAGCAGCAGTTTAATGATGTGAATGCAGGAGCATGTCAACACAGAACCCACCCTGATTGCATCTTGTCTCATGTCCTGATTGGCAGTCTCAGGTGCGCTAAGAAGATCTGCACAGCAGCTGAATGTGGGATCCATGCCCTTTCTATAGCCGTGGAAAAGAAGTGGAATAGGCTTCAGCCCATTGTTGGAAAGCATTGCTAATACCTCTAAACCAGGGCAAGCTGTCAGCTGTTCTCAGAGAGGTAATGGCTCAGTTTCTTATCCTCTGTGAAACTGTTGCTTGACGCTAATGTACTCTTTATTTGTTGTCTGGTTTCTCAGATGCTGGAAGATGCGACAGTCTATGGTGTTTTCCATATGTTGGTGAAAGTTATTTATGCCTGTTGGAAACAGGGATATGGCTGGAATTTAGCTGGCTCAAAATCAGCCTGACTAAAAAAGGCAGTTTCCAAAAGCTGGAAATCTACAGCGGTTCACTTGAGTGAATCTGTTTTCAGGCTGTACATAAGACCACAAAAAGTATTTCCCATGTCCAAGAGAGGGAGAAGTGTCACAAAACATGAAAACCATAAATTCCTCAAAATATTTTCCCATCCGTAACAGATGAGAATGTTATGACAGAAGTGCAATATTTTACATGTACAAGATGTTAGAACATCTTGGTTTAAACTTAAAAATACATAGGATTTTTCCACTTTACAGAACATAGTCAAACCAACCTTGAACTAAGGAAACAAAGCAACATTACACTGTCTGGGTTAGTGTACTACAAATTTATAGTGGTATGCATAAGAAGAGTAGTGATGAATTCTGTAAGGAAGAACCTACACTTTCCAAGCAGGGTTAGCATGCAAGAGAACACAGATCAAAAAATACCATGCTTTTAGTCAAAGTTTCAATATTAATAAGAAATGATTTTGCAACTTCTGGTTAAATGTACATTATTTAGGCAGAAAGGTATTTTTCTCTTTCCTGTATAGTAAATTATTACTTGTAGGAATTGTTCAAGGTTCGGGAGTGAACTAATGATTATTGTATCCTAAACAGAAACTTTATTTTTTAATGTGCGTTAGAGTATATCTTGTAATTGGCTATTTGAAATCACTGTGAAGTGTTTTTGGATGAAATTTGTGGTAAAATTAACAGGTATTAATTTTAGTGGAGACGTAATTTCTACTGATAAAGTAAATGAATTTGAAGCAAAGGTGAAGCAAACTCTCAAGAAACACCATAAAGTTGCAGGCTGATGATGATATTACACATGAAGATCGGTTTGAGGTAACTTCAGTTTAGTCCAAAAATGGCAAAGATTTGTTTGTTAGAAAATTAAAGACTACGTTGACTTTAGATTATTATTTCAGAATGACAAAAATAGCTTTGTAAACTTGTATGTATACTGATTGCTAGACAGTGTATGAGTTGTCATGGCAGATAATAGGGCACAATACAAATTACATGAAATGAATTGCTAAAGCATGTAACTTTTAATGTTGGGTCAAGTGTGCATGCACCCTATTGCTGTGTGAAAAAGCAGTTCCAAAAAGCACTAATGCTTTCAAGGTTGTATGGTACTCATTTTATAAAAGCAAATATAATTGCAGATTTCTTATTTCTTTTCTGCTTGACAGAAGATGTAGGAAAAAACAAAAGCTGAGTCTCCAACCTCAAAGGGAGAACAGGATTACGAGTGATCAAATCATATCAGGTTAACCACTTGAGAAGAGGTGCTTTAAAGATTTGTAAAACAAAGAAGATTGAATTGGAAACTGAGTTTTTTTAAAAAATAATGATCACTGTATACTTTTTTTAGCAGAGAAAGAAGTCTTTATTTTACTTCTTAAAGCTCTGGCTGACATGTAACACCCTTAGAATATTCTGATTTAGATGGTATTAGTTACTCAGCATCCACCGTGCCATATCTCTTGAAAAACATAACATTTTCTCTTGCTGCCACTCCCCTCCTTCTGTTAGTATCTATTACTTTTTTCTTTTATTATGCTGAAAGGCTTTTATTTACAAACTCTGTCACCGACTTTTATTCAATGACCAGAGAGAGTAGGTAGTCTGAAATTGGAAGAATGTCTTAAAGGCTCATGAACACCTAATTTTTCTCATCTGAAAAAGTTGAAACATACCTCTAAGAATAGCGTATGCTTATCTTGTGCAGACAGTGCTAGGAAATTTGATGAAATTTGTGATTTAAGTTGGTCTTTACGAGGCCAAAAATAACATACAGCAGTTTTGCAAATTTGCATTTTTATAGCAAAAATAACATGTATCTTCTTGAGGAAACATTTTTAATGACAAAATAGGAGTACAACAGTAAAATTAAACCTGTTGTTAGATACAATCTGCCACTTATAAGAGTGATTTGAATTTCTATAAATAGTTTCACTGCTTGCAATGAAACAGCATGGAGGAATAATACTGAGGATTTAAGAGCTCCTGTTGTAGCCTTATTTTTGAGGGGAACTGGAAAAAGTTAGTCTGCTTCTAATGCACGATTGAAAAGAAACAAATTCAATCCCCATAATGTTTATTACATTCTATTTTAAGTAAAGAAATGTGAAGAGTCTTCAGATATTTGCTGTTTTATTTGTAGCTTTATGTTTTACCATTGAAACTGGAAAGAACACTTGTTTTAAAAGAAACTTTCTAAATTATGAATATTAAAGAATAGCAAAAAAAATCAGAAATCAGATGGTGCTTTTTTCATATATTTTTTCTGATGCAGTCAGGCTAGGGCTGTAATACATTCAAACAATCTGTTGACTCCTAGTCAACTCCTGATTTTAAACCTTTTCACTGTTTGTGTCTCTTTACAAGTGTAAAACTCCTGATGAATCGCTTGCCACACTTCAAAGATATCTTAGAAGTACCTACTGAAAAAAGAGGTAAAAAACCTGAATACCACTGTTCTATATTGTATTTTCAAATCTGCTTTAGGTTAAGAACAGTTTCTATCTGATTTATTTCAGTGTCATTAGTGCTTTGAAACTGGTTTATAATTGACAGGGATTTACATGACAAGCCATTATAAGGATTGTCACATTCACTGACATTCTCAGAAGACACAATGTTTAAGATCAATATAGTGATTAAACAAGGTTAAAATGAATGACGAGGATTTAGAGGATAAATCAGATGTCAAACTGAGTGGGAGGATGATGCCCCCCCAACCTTAGATATTTTGAGAATAATATCACCCAGAAGCAGGAGACTTTGCAAGCAAATTCCCTATCAAATTGTATTTATGTCCTATGGGTAAGAAACAAGCTTCTGGAGTAACAAGAATTCCAATCCTAATTAATCTAATAGTAGAAATTCCATGGACTTAAGTCAAAAAAAGATAGCTGTTCCCCATTTGCGCATGTTCTTGGCTTCAAGCCCTTGTGTTTTGATTTTTCATATGCTTTTAGGTCATGTATAATCTGAAATGTATCAGATCTTGTTATAAAATTGGTATCTGAAGAAGCATCTGTTCACTTCTATAGACATAAGAGACAGCCTTGTGAGTTACAGCTTCTTTGTATTGCTCAAGGTCACAGAATAGAAATAGAGCACAATATGGCAATTGTATGATGTTGCATGATTAGGTAGCCATGCAGATAAACATTAAGCAGTACCTTTCCCAAATATTATCTGCTATTACAAGCACTGCCATCCCCATTTTATAGATAGGAAACCAAAGCTGTGAGAGATTAAATATCTTTGTAGTTCTCTGATGTACGGAACACTTTGAGTATTTGCTTCTTGAATCTAAAGCTTCAGCCAGCACTTCTACCTCCACTTAAGGTACAGAATAATTTGTGTTTTAGTGGCACTTTTATCACACATTAGCAGTTACAGTTGCATGTTTTAAATACACTGTAAAAATGCTTCTTTGAAAGAAACAGTGATTTTTATTTTTTTTTAAGAAGGTCTTATGAAATCCATGCTACTTTGGATCCCTGATTAATTTATTAATTGACTAATGAGAGTGTCACTCTTATTATTTCTGACTGCCTACAAATTGGTTAGCCATTGCTATCTTCATCCCTTGAAAAAGGCATAGTTAGCAGTGAGTTAATCTTTTTTTAGTTTTCTTTTGCTTTTAACTGGCTCTTCCAACTTGTGGAAATGTAGAATTTGTTTCCATGGTAACTTTTAGACTTCAAGGCTTGTGAGAAAAAGACTGGTAAGTGTGTGATTGAGATTATAGTTGCTGAGTTTTATTGTGTTTAAAATGTTGTTAAGTTGAAGCAATTTAGAGTAGTGAGATTTGGAAGGTCTGACTGAAATATTTTGCTAACATCTTTGTTATTCTAAGGTACAAATAATTCCCATGAAAATTTGACTTAGATCAGGTGTTTTTTTTAAATGAAGTGAACTTGTTATGCTGTAGTTGCTTTTGTGGACTGAAGTGGAATTTGCAGGATGCTATTTTAGCAGTAACACTTTATTTTGGGAAAACTGAACTTTTAATGGATAAATATTGTACCTGAAGGTCTAGTCAGATTCCTTGTATTTGTTGTTGGCACTTTTATATATAAGATGTTTATTGTTTTATTACTAATTCAGTTGCCAAAATCACCAGAAAAAACCAAAATATTGTTACAGCATTTCACGTCAGGGTGAAAGCACTCAAACGAAGCACTTGAAATGTGAAAATAGTTCTGCAGCTCTGGCTTACAGTCTTATGATTTCAGTATTATCACATCCAAATGTTAACATGTTTTTGATTCAGCTTTGAACCGTGGTCTGTATCTAATGTGAGTATGGTTACTTTCTTAAACTGTTTTCTTTTCTTGTAGGCATTGTTAATACAAAAAACACTAGTGGTCTTCAAAGTCATGGATGTACAACAGTCTTCAAGGTAGGTTTCAGTTCATCCTATGGAACATCTTGCATCCCTAATGTTTTCATGTAAATAAAAAAGATTATGATCAGTTTTGAGAATTGGCAAGTATCTTTTTTATCCAAAAAAGAACTCTTTGTATATGTTGAGTATTGGTTATTTTTGACGTCCTTCAATGTAAGATATTATCTCTGACCATGCAACTTGATTGGACCCAAATATGGCATCTGAGCTCTCATAGTGGAAGACTATTTTACTTTAGCTTACTTTTTTTGGTTAGGCTAATTTTTAATTATTTTCTTTAGCTTTCATAATAAAAACTTGTATTTAAATGCATCTATTAATGGTATGGAAAACACTTATTGTTCATAAAACTGAAGGCCTTTCTTATGAAGAGTGAGAAACCATAACACAGTAAGATCTTTGAAGATAATTCACTCTATTGAGAGGGATTTGGCACTGCCTGAAGTTGATGAATAAATAGAATTCATTTTTATTTCTCAATTTATTTGGATCCTCTCCATAGAATCTCTTTGATTGTCCAGGTTTCTTGTGGATATGAATATGTATTTGAATCTACAGAATGGATAGCAAATTCATCCATTTGCCACTGAAATGTACAAAATTAGCATGACTACTCAGATGATAGTAAGTGTACCTAATTGCATGTGCTTGAAAATGTGATACTTTGTTTCTCAGCTTTGCCAGTTCAAAGAGAGATAAGTTGAGACAAATTCACAGAATCACAGAATCACAGAAC
>NW_010207635.1:0-12395 GCF_000695765.1 Mesitornis unicolor
CAGCACAGCCCTCTGGCATGTCAGCCACTCATCCCACATCTTGTCCCCCTTTGCCAAACCAGTTTCCCCATGACCCCTTCCAGCCTCCTTTTAGTGGACGTTGGATCCTTGGGGTGGCATGACTGGTACTGACATAGGCAGAACAGGGCAAGAGAGAGCTCCTGGAGATGGGGGAGTAACTCTGTGTTACCCCACAAGGTGCCAAAATACTTCCTGGGGCTTCATAGCCAAGTCCTCCTTTGCACCCCCCTAGAGAACTAACAAATGTTGCCCTAAAATACAGACTTTGAGTCTACTTGTACCAAAGACAAGTTTCTTGCTGATGTGATATTTAAGCAAGAGAACTCTCCTTCTCTCCAGTTTCTGCCTTGTCATTGCTACGATGCTCTCATATTGAGGTTGTTTGAACATTAAAAGCATTGCATAAAATCAAGACTGACTTGAGCTTTCTGGATAACCTCAGGCCATTCTGCTTCTCTCTAATGAAACTGTCTGTTGCGAACTTGCACGTAAGTAATGCTCTGCTTTGTTTACTTTTTTCTAAGTCTGTCCGGAAATACCTCTCTTCTTTTTATCCTTTTCCCTTATATCCACTGAAAATTGTGTTAGCAGCTTTGTCAATTTGAAGACTCCTGTTTTGGTGCTCAACTGGAATAACCTGAGAAGGGATTGATAATTAAAGAAAGATGGCTACAGACACCCAAGGACAACTCACGGGAGTGTTCACCAAACCAGGGCTGTTTATATTAAGAAAAAAACAACAACCAAACAAACCAAAACAAAAACCACAACACAACAAACAAAACACCCACAAAAATACAAAGAAACCCACCAAACTTGGAGCAGAAGTGCTTCTGCACTACGTAAAACTGAAGAGTTAGACAGCAACGTGGACTATTTTGAGAACTTAGAGGTTGGGCAGGGAGAGGCTTCTCTTCATTTGTGATGAATTTCATTGCAGAAGGAATTAAAATCAGCCGCTAATCTTACTATAGCAATGTCCTTTTTAAACTTTTTTTATCCTTCCCCTTGGTGATGTTTTCTTTCTGAAGACTGTAGCAGGACACAACAAAAGCATTTGCTCCTCTGGCCTTTTGCGATGAGTTATATTTAAATCCAGTTCATCCAATATTTGGGGGATTGTTGGCTTGTGTGCTGCTTCCCTTTAACCAGTTTTTTGCAGTTCAGACTTCACGATTCACCATCGCTGCGTATGCATGGAAAAGAAACAAAAACCACACCAGTGTCATGCTGCTGGGTGAGTTGTCTCAGCAGGGAATTACAAGCAGGAGTATCTATGGAGTCCATGAGAAGGCGTTGTCGGAAAACAAATCAGCTGTGCAATGCATGAAGTTACCCCATCTGTGGTGGTCAATGCTGGCAGCATGGGCTGGTCTGATTTCTCTGATGGATCATGGATACTCAGGGCACCCTTTCTCCTGTTCCCAGGGAAGGACTGAGCAGTCATACTGCCCTCTTTTCACAGGTGAGGATAATTTTTTACAGAAAATTTTTGTGTTAAATCTGGCCTCATAACAGGTGATTTTTCTCTGTCCTGCTCGCTTCTGCCCAGCTAGCTTGCTCCCTAGCACTTCCTTAAAAATGGTTCATGCCAACATTAAAAATGTGATGTTTTTTATTGGCTGGTTAGATTGTAGTCAGCATTAACAGCGGGTGTTTAAACCACCTCTGCAGTTGAAAGGGCCGCTCAATCTTAATATTTTGCATGTCTTTTTAAGTACTTTGCCAGACTGAGGCACAACCTGGGAAAGGAGTATTTCTTTCTGTACTGACTTATTCCCAACCCAGAATGTCCTTTGGTAAGAAAGAGTCACCCTTTTTTGGACAGAAATACTAGGAGGGTGCCCATCAGCACCCAAGGAAAACCAGACCCCCTTAGAAGGTGTGAATAAGTGGGAGAGAATTGCTTCTTTGTATAAGCATCCATGCTGTGAAGGGGACAGGCCATGCTTCTGTTTTGCTGGGGGAGCACCACAGAATCATGAAGGCTGGAAAAGACCTCTAAGATCATCAAGTCCAACCATCAACCCAACCCCACCATGCACGCTAAAGTAAAGAAAACTTCAGTAAATGAAAGAAGAGATCAGTCTTGCACCTGCTTGTGCATATATCTATATCAAAATAAATGTATATACACATATGTATCTTTAATTTAGCTTAAGTGCAAGGCAGATGACATTCACCTCCAAAGGAGCCCAGGCTGTCTGATCTTGCCTCTTGTGCACAGATCTGCAGCCCTGATGCTCATGAGTACATTTTTTTGCCATAATATTAGCTTTGTTTCATTTTACTTCAAACTCTCACTCTTCCTGCTTGAAAGAGCTGCTGAAAACATCTATCTATCTGCATGTAGTTCTCTGGCAATATTTATTCAGCTAAGAGTTTGGTCAGGAAAAGCAATTCATCTTGGTCTGGTAAGGTTCGATTGCATAAACAGGAATCTAATTTTTTTTGTTGTTCACCAGGAAATCTCATCACCTTTTCAATTTGAAATGAGCATGTTCAAAAATTTCATGTAAAATGACATTTGAAAAGTAGCTTTTGAGCTAAGGGGAACACATAGCTTAGAAATATTTCCCCATCACAGGGTTCTGTTCTTTAAACCTTTTGAAAATCTTATATTAAAAATAATCTCTTACTCTGAAAAGTAGTTTTGGAACAACCGTCATTCTGAAAAATGTCAAAATGTCATTATTGAAATGTTGAGTCTTGAATATTTTCGAAATTATGTCTTATCAAAATCAATTCATAGTTCAAAACACTTGGGTGTTTTTGAATACCACCACCGCCTCCCCTCAGCATCTTGTATGCAGCAGCAAACCACCACTCAGCCAGCTGTGCTCAGTGAGGCCTTGAGATGTTTCCCATATTGAAATATCAACAATAAAATCTAAAAAAGGAATTACCATAATTGGAGAACAAATTTGCCTCCACAAAGCAGTCTTCCACAATCTGAAATTGAACCTAATAATCTTGTACTTTGTATTCAACTAATATCCTTTGCCTGAGCAGCTCTGAATGCTCTAGAGATAAATGTCCTCTTTTTATTTGCATTTGTTTGCCTTCCTACAATTTAGAGGCATAAATTTCTCTCCAGTGTGATAGATACCAGTCATAAGGAAATATGCTTAAATAATGTGTGTGCCTTCACTCTGACTGCGAGGTGCTTATCTGAACAGGGCTGCGTTGCTGCATCAAGGCTTAAACCTCCCTATCCCTTTGAAGTGACAATATCTCTATTTTTGCAGGTAAGGTGTAGCCCAAGATACCTTTTGCCACTCAGGAGCAAAACCCCTTACCTTTTGGTGGGGTTAATGTAAATCCAGTATGAAAACACTTTAGGGGTGGTATCTAAAATGCCAGCTCAAGCTGGTAGGTCATGGTGATTTTTCTGAAAATGAATTGTTGTAGTTCTGGAAAGGAAACTTAATGCTCAGGGTGTCATTGTGCCTAAAAAACCTTTGATAGTGTGACTAACTTCTGAGGATAGCATATGGCTCAAGCACATTTTGTCCTACAACCCCTACTATGGTCAGGGGTAAGCTCAGCAAAGCTGTTTTTAGAGAACGGTTGTGTGCTTGCTGCTTCTTAGCTTATTTTATGCCTTTAAATTATTATTTAGAGGCTGTAAGGGAAGACTCAGATGGTGAGGGAAGTCAGCATCTTTTCCAGCAGTGCAGGGTAAAATTATTGTGCTTCCTCGCATCTGCAGCCTGGGGTCTAGCTCTTTTTGTTGTGCGTTTCTTTTTGTTTTGGTTGGGTTTTGTTGTTTGGTTTGGGCTTGGATTTTTTTAAAGAAACAAACACAACAAAGGCAATTTCTTTAGCAATAGCCATAAGCAGGAATCTTTTACACACAAACAGTGGAGCTGCCACATCCAGAAGCCATCCTGAAACTGCAGCTTTGGAGCAACGGAGTTGCAAACTCTCCAGCAGAGGTGGTTTAATGTCACCACTGTTTCACTCCTGAGCAAGGAAGCTCAGAAAAGAGGGGGACCAGGGCATTATGACTGTCTACAGTGGGAGGTGCAGCTCCATCTGAGGGGTACATTGAGCTGGGTTATCATCTGATACCCAGGTCCTGAAGACTCAGGTCCACCTCCCACTATCAGAAAATGGGAGTGTGTGAGGGGTTCAGGAGTTCTGACCAAAATCTGGAGGAAAACAGCTAGAAAGTTTGAAGCTTTTGTCAGGATTGCAGTTCTACATCACTCCCAGAGTGTAAAACTCTTGGCCCCACAAGCTAGTGGCAGCTCCAGGGATACACTGCACCAGGGCACTGGGAAAACCCAAGAGAAATTGAGTTTCTCTTGGGTGTAGACAAGCTCCTGCCCAATAGGTCACGGTTCCAGGCAAAACATCTAGCAGTGCTTCTTGGGAACCTACAGACCTCTGGTGGCAGAGGGGAGCTGGGTATCCATGCCAGTGAGGAGCATAAAACTCAAATAGACCAAAGTATCACCCTATTTATAATTACATATTGAAAAAATTAGATTATTTTGGAATGGCATTGACCATATTTTTTCAAATAATACAATGAATTAAAAATACCTTGGGTTGGCAATTGATTCTTTTTCTTCTTCATTTACAGTAGGCAAGCATCCACAGTCAGCTGAAAAAGGTTAAGAAACAAAACTATAGTTACTCTTGGCAGTTCTTCCATTTATTTCAAAATTACATCAACTTCTCTGGTGCAGTCTCTCTAGGATGTAAAACTGCAGATGCTTCTCTGCACTCTTTTATCCGCAAAATCAGCATAATCCACACAGCACAAATGTTACGTGTTTAAAATCCTCCTTTCCTTTGATAGGTGTTGCCATAATCTCTTTACTATATATATATTTTAATTGTTTAAGTACACCTATACAAATGAACTGCTTTTGAGCACTGTTTCAAATAAACTACCACGAGGAGGACTATTTGTTAATCTTCCACTGTTTATAGTTGCACCTATGCTTTATAGTCCAGCTGGGAATTTGGGGCTGGGTTTTAGGGAACAGTAACAAAAACTCCCTTTATATGTAAACTGCTCCCTTTTGTTCATAGAATTTAAAAAGATCTTTTATGGCACTATTTCCCCCTTATTTGTAGTGTACTTAATGCCTCTATTTCACTACTGCTGCTTAGCACATGTTTTCTGCTAGAGCTTACGGACCGCGAAGGTCAAACCCCCATCGTGTGGAGCACTGTGCTAATGCAAAGAAATGCTCCAAAGAGTTTTATGGCCTGAAAAACAAAGCAACCCGAGGAGGTCAAGCAAATGAGCCATTTGGATGTAAGGCAAGGGACCAGGAATGAAAACAATATCAGGGTTTCAGCATTTCCTAGCCAGTGAAAAGCTGTTTGCAATTCAAAATCAGGCCTTGGTTAATTCGTGCCTTACTGAAAACTTGCATTTTTTTTTTTTTAGGAAGGCCTCAAAGGAGCATTCAGGGCCCTTAGAGACTGACTGGGAGGTTTTGGTTGGAAGGAAAATGGGAGGGAAAAAATACAAGATACTTAGAAGAAACTAAGAGGTAGTGGAAGAGGCTGGTGGTAGTTACCATGGGTACCAGTGGCTCCATGGGCTGATAGACTTCCCAGAGAGGATGTAGATGGTGAAAGGTGCTGGAGGCAAAGAGAAGCTTGTGTTTCATGTGGTGGAGATGGTAAGCAAGGGAAAGGACACAGAGGGGAGGGATGTGTTCACAGGATCCTGGCAGTGATTTTAAGTCTAAACTATGAGTAAATGCTTGTTTCTTCTACAATAACACAATGTCGGGCCCAGAACTGTAGAAACTCTGAAGACTGAAAGAACTGGATGCTTCAGAGAAAGTAGTATTTAGCATTAAAAATGTGTGTTTAAAAATATAAATACTGTTCACAGCTATATGTGTGTTTAATAGAAGCGTCTATTGGAAACTCAAAACATTTATGATATTCCATCATATGTTAAAAATAAGCACCCACACAAACTAAAATACTCCTCTGAACAGTTCTACCCCTGACATTTGTGCTGCTATTTTAGTAGCAGAGAGTCAAGAACACAACTAAAAACGTAGTAGGAAAAGCAGTGACACACATACAAAACGCCTTATATTGATTTCCTCCGTGTGGGATCTACGTCAGCTAGAAAGAGAGGGATGATGGAGTAGAGGGGTTACCGTGTACCATTTCTGTTCATGCTGTTCATCCATTTATCAAGCTCTTCCATTTCTATCTCCATAACAGAGGGCGTGTCTTCTTCAAAAATAGGACTTGAGAGGAAGGAGAGGACAAAAAAGGCATTACACAAAATCCTTAAACAACTTACAATGTAGTAATTTTGTATGAGCCTCCCATTAATTCCAGACATGTGTAGAAAATCTGGAAAGCCACATGGATTAGTAGGGGGCAGGTTATGGTTGGACTCAGTGATCTTAAAGGTCTTTTCCAATCAAATGATGCTGTGATTGTACCCTAGCCTGGTCATCTTAGAAGATGCCAGCCCAATGGGTATGAACGAAACGGCTGCAAACAGATGCGAAGGAGTGGCACTGATATGCCAGTCCTGGGCAGAAGCAGGGCTGGTTGGGACATCACGAGCAGAGGGACTCGGATGGTGCAGTCTGGGGTACACCAGAGCACAGGACCACTGCAGCTATTTGAGAAGTGTCTCTGCTGTAAATAGAAAACTAAAAAATAAAACAGGTTGTCTCCGCTGTGCTGGAACATGTGGGACAAGTCCTGTTCCTCCAGGGATAAAAACAGAGGGCCTAAAGTTTCATTCTAGCTGTGACTGACATCAGCAGCGACTTCAAAAGGAAAGGTCATGAGATGAGTAATTCTGCATTTATTTAAATGCCTCTGTTTAACTTCCCTTTGCCAATCACTCCTGGAGTCACACGGTAGAAAAATTATTTTTAGCAAAATCTCCTTTTTTCCTCCTGTGAAGCCCATTTAGGAACTCCCAGCACTGATTAGCAAGATGGAGCTCAATAAAAGGTAACAATAAAAATGATCACTCTGATAAAAGCCATGCAGCTTTTTGCTCATTTTCTGAGCAGCTCAGGCATTGCTTCCCTGGCAGCCAGGAGAGCCTTTCTGCCTCACCTCCGGGTGAGAAGACAAACTCGAAAAACAGGGGAGCAAGATGCAGAGCTTATTCTGAATAGTAAAAGCTTGTGATGAGCCTGGGAACTGATCCCCTTTGCTTGTGGGGCACCTCGTGTGTCTTGGGGGTGCCTAGAGTAGGTGTAGGGGTGGCTGCAGGAGGTGGGTGCCTGTGGGTCAGTGCTTGCCTCAGCCACTGTAACTCCTCTGCCCCTGCTCCAGTCTCACACCTTCAGCTAAAGAGGGAAGTTGCACTTTAGCCACCTCTCGAGGTAGTTAACTGGAATGGTTGATGCAAGAGGTAGCAGTGTTTAGTGCACAGTTAAATTAAAACAGGCAGCAAAGGAGCCAAAAATCAGAATGTCCTGTTAGAGAGTCAAAAAAATAAGTGATATTCATAAACTTTACCTTTTCACATTTTCACTTCCCAGCTCATCTGGAAAAGAAAGAAGTTGGTGTTCATAGTTCTGCTTTTTGGATATACAGGGTCCAGACTGCAAGCAAGCCTTGAATAAGATCATGTAAAACAGGTCGCATTTTCAAAAGGCATCATAGTTAACTTGTAGATGAAAGACAAAACATCTCATCCTGTTTGTAATTTTCAGGGAAACCCATTATTTTCCATCCTGAGCACACCAAAAGCAGCCGTGCTGGGAGGAAACCGGCTGTTAGCGCCGCGGTGGGCAGGACACGGCAGATACACGCTTCCCTGAGCAGAACAGATGCTGTGAGAGAAAGAGTATACTGAAAAGGCACCACTGCTGCAAAAAACAATGTTTACTGGAAGCGCCAGGACATTTTGCTGCAGACTCCATGTAGGCAATTGGTCTCTGCATGGAGACTCCAGGAGCTGCTCATAGAGAGAAGAAGCGGGGGTTGAACTTGCATGGCAGATTAAATCTCAGTTAGGCAAATGAAGCTGAACTTGCCAGATGCCAAAAGGGATCCAAAGCTAGATGTGACCCCAAAACAAAGTAAAGATGGAAAAAAATTAGTGTAACAGCCATTATTCAGATAAATAACATCTCCTCCAGGAATCAAGTGACTGAAAAGCCCTCAAAAAAGAATGAAGAAGTACATATAAGATCCACACTGTGTACTAACTTAAACCAGCTCATTTTTAATTCGATGTTGCCAATAGGTGCTGACACCTCCCACTTGCTCCAGCACTTTCCCTGGCTGCAGAGCCACCCAGAGCTGTGGAGCCATCTGCCCCTGCCTTGAGAATGCCCGAAATCCCAGCTGAAAGCAATTGCCACGGAGCAGGAGACCCCAGGATTGTGCTCCTGCAAGATCCCACATTCCCATCACTCCACATTTCAGGTCATCCAGAAACAGGAGGGGAACCAGAAGCCTGGTTGTGAATTCAGAGTTTGCTAAGAGGGTGACTGGTGGTAAGGCAGGTGCTGCCTAAAAATGCCTTGAAAAATGGACTTTAAATCTATGTTGAATGTATGTCACTGTCTGTGGGCTGAGGAGCTTACAGCTGCACTCCTGTTCTGTGATGACTCCAATAAAACCATTTCAGGACTTCATTTAACAATTGCATGGTTTTCTTACGACACGTCAGTTTGTTTTCTGTTGCTTTATGCTCCAACTTACTGATTTCTTTGTGAACAGATTGAGGTGGCCTCCCAAAGGGTTGCTCTCCCTATCGCAGCACCCAGGCAGTCTGACCACGGGACTCCTCATTTACTGTTGTGTCATTACAGCTGTCACCACACTACAGGATCATTTTAAAGTGGTTTTGCTCACTCTTATTTTATTAAAGCTCTAAGCAGCTTTACCTTACAGGCAGTATAGGCAATGGGAGCATCAAATTCACCTTGCATGAAGTTATTAAGCATAAAGACTGATAAAGTGTTTGCAGTCACATGGTTACATCCTTATGCATTCCCCACACTGCCGGGAGCTGGAGCTTGGTGCCACAGCTTCCGTGGGTGTGCGGTGTGAGCAGGAGATGCCACGAAGCAGAATCAGCTCCTGCCCTTGGAGAGCTGCGTGCCCAGAAGCTGCTGGCTGGGGGTGGACCCTTTCCTATCTGCTAAATGTGCAACTACAACCAGAGAAGCACATTCTAAATGTGGCACCCCAGGCCTCCAAATAACATTGTTTTTAATGCCAAGAGTCTCCTAAAAATATCCTTCTGATGCGCGAGAGGACAAATTTACCTTGCTTAGACTTTTTCCTTTTATGGTGTCTTACGAAAAATACAATCAGCAAAATCAGCAGGACCAGCAGCACAGCGGGGACAACGTATATCAAGACAGATGGTTCTGATGCTTCCAGGCTGTCCTGGTTGTCCACAGGATTCAGTTCAGGACTTGGAGTACTTTGTGCTTCAAAACCGCTTTCGATAGTGCTCACAGTGACAAGTACTGGCTTGTGGTCACCCGCAGTTGAAATATGCGTAGTAGGAGACGGCGTTACTGCAACGGTGGATAATATTGGGGATCCATCTCCTGAACCATAGCTTTCAGTGCCTGCCAAACATATAATGACAACTTAGTATCTTATGGACTTTATTGGTATTATCAGTGAGTCAAAGTGTATTTACTTTTCATTTGATGTCTTAAAAATCATATGATGCCCCATACACACAGATTTGAAGTCTTGGGCATCAGGTGTAAAATTGGCTTGCAAATTCGTGACAAAATCTTACCAGTCTTGACCACATTCTTCAGCTGGCTTTTACTAGGACACGTCAGCCTGCGTGGTCTGTCTGCACGCTGCTGTCTTGCACAAACAGACCTTTTTTCTCTGCAGGTTGGCATCCGGTCTTGCTCTCATGTAAAAGTCTTCTGCTTCTCAGCAAATCACACCACCCTGCTTTGCTTCTCAGCCTTGGTGCATACGGCTACAACCTCTTTTGCCCAAGGATTTAGTGCTCCCTTTGGAGACACCATTATCTGAGGTTCACCAATTCCTCCAGCTCACTTATCTCCCTGTTTCCGAGCCTTTCACAAGTTTGTTACATTTGTTTCACTGTGAAAACCAGAACTGGTGAAAGGAAGTCTGGAGTCCACAGAAGCTGCTGACTTTCACTTCTGCATGGACTTGAGGAGGTAGCAATAACCCAGCAACCTGACTGGATACAAATGCAATTAACTGCTCCTCTCTGATCCTGTGGGCTGGATACTGGAGCCTACGGTAAAGAGCCAGTGCTGGGTATTCTTCACAAATATTAAAGTTGGGGATTTTGAAGCTTGATTTGGGTTCCGGTTTCATTTAGGATATACTTTGCAAAAAAGGTGGCTAAAATTGGCTATATTGGTAATAGTGAAACAAGGGGGGTTCTGAGGCTAATTAAGAGTCTATGTTGATGGTCACAGAGTTTAAAGTTAAACAGAAGTACAGCAAACTCTGAACTGATACTGTGTGCCACACCAGTGCAGAAGATCCTGTGGTAGCCAAAGGTGCAGGAAATCGGTCCCTAAATAAATGACATCAACATGCTTCAGAATACAAAACCTTCAATCATTTTCTTAGCATGAAATTAAATGATGATCTTTTGTGTGTGTTATCTGCCCTTTCAGACACACAGCTGGCACGGTGCAGCTCTCATTTTATGCACTAGAGCAGGATGGGATTTGATCACTTTTGCAATGACATGTTTCTCCCCGCTTTTGTAAAGTGCTGGGCAGCCACAGTTTCCAGGAGAGTTAACAAGAGCTTAAGGTTTCCAGCACCTCAGTGCTGGCATTTCGAATCTCAAAGGACTGGAACCAGAAGTACTTAGCATTTTAAATGCTTTTGTAAACACATTAATCTTCATAATGGCCCTGAGAGATGAGCAGTTATCATCTCCATTTTACAAATGAGAATCGGAAGGACAGGGATGCTGTCCTTCCCAGGGACGCCAAGAGACAGGGGAAAACTGGGATTAGAGCGCTATCTCTTGCTTAATCCACTCTACAGCATCTCCTTTCCTGTCAGAATTGTCTCGAAGAGGAGTAAGGAGGAGAATGTTAATAAATAATACCTAATATTTGAATATAGTATTTAATACTGCAAAGGTCACCAGGCTTTTTCATCACAATATGACAGTGAAAATGTTAGCTTTTCAGCGGCAAAGCATTTCCTATTGATAGTTTCTGTACCCTTCTTCTGTATTTAGTATTTCAGTCAAGATCAAAACAGGATCTCTGCCTCCCTTGCAGGTAATGACCCCTTACGTGTGTGCTCCTCCACCTCTTCCTGTGATCTGCTGGCTGTCCTTAATCCTATTGCAGAGGGTGGAAGGGAGAGCTCCTCTCCTTTATTAGTTTTGGCCACTTGACTTTTCTTTCCTGAGGTAGTTTATGGTCCCTGGTGCCTGCAGGCACTCCATTTCAATTGCCGTGGCCCAGAGCAGCAAGGTATTGACAGAGGTGGCCACACCACAGACCACAGTCTGATGGACCACACTGCTGGTGGAGCCCGTGGACAACCTCGGCCTCACCAAACCACTGTGATGTCCTTGCTTCATTTTCCTCCTCTAGCCATCGCCCTTGAAACCTGACATCTGCCTCACTTGATGCATTGACAAGGATGAGCCCATTGCTTAAAATATTGCAAATGGGAAAGGATGTGGGAAAAATACCTTATTTTTCATTTACTCTTAGAGCTAAAATGGACTTTTCAAATGTCTAAAGGATGGTGTTACTTTAAAGCAACAGCAAACAGAGTCACACCCCATTAACTGCAGGGCTGAACTTTCAGCCGCAGCATACGCTGTGCTTGATTTCCAAGACAGACTTTTCCGGTGTCTCTGCTACTTTTTATTTGCCTGGTTTTGAGCTATGAATCAGATTTCAAACCATTTATCTCTGTGTGAAATAGAATTACCTTTTCTAGTCTCTAGGCAAAGAAAATGGCAAATCACAGCAAGTGACCTTGCTGCCACGTATTTTCGTTCACTTTGCATAATTCCAGGGACAAACCAGCATCTCATCTGTGAACACCATTTCCTCTTACAGAGATCTTTTCTCCAAGTGAATGAAATACATCTTTCAGCAGAAGGGCAGCAAATTGCACAATGTTCTTGCAAAGATATTGCTCTTATTTCCTGTATTTCACCTGCTGCCTCAACACATCTTCCCCCCAGCTCTTGTGCCTGTCACTGTGGAGGACCAGAGCTTGGACCTGAGGGATGCCCTACCTGGGTTGTCACACAGGGGCTGCTCTCTCTTTCGGGCCACCCATGTGTCAGACTTTTTACATGGTGAGAACTTGACAACATCTACGAGCTCCCTCCGAAAGAGAGTCTGATCATGGCATGACATGACATGACATGACACCGTCTCCCACAGCATCCTCCTGGA
>NW_010207636.1:0-5413 GCF_000695765.1 Mesitornis unicolor
CAGATCAACACTGCCTCCATGTAAACTATGGCCAAAGGAAAAAAAAAGTCAAACTACTTCATGTTTTGTATTTATGCTGAAAAATACGATTATCTAAGAAAAAAAGCCAGAAAGCTCAAAATTATATTGATGAGTAACAATAGTCAATGCTGGCACATGAGAAAAACCAAACCCCAAACCAAGCTCATGGTGCTATTTTAGACGTGCTGAAGACGCGCGTAGTTGCAAAGATGACTGTTTTGGATAAAGACGAGTCAGCAAATAGCTGAAATACAATTGCCCAATATACAGGAAAGTGTCAACAAAGAAGTGACAGTATTTGAAAGGCACAAAGACAGGGAAAATCTTACACGTTTGCTTACAACAGCCAGGTTTTGAGGTCCTATTAATTCAAGCCATGTGGACAACTTGCATTGGAAAACCACAGAGGAACAGGCTCTAGATACTGAAATAATCTAAGTTCTACTTTTTTTCACTGATGCACATAGTAGGTGAAACACACCAGCCTCAAATTTAAGTTGGCTGCTTCTCTTAAATGCTACTGGTACTTAAATGCATCTTCTGCCATGACTAAAATCACTCATTAGAAAGGAGACGATTTAGTTTGGATGAACCGGTGAAATTCAATTGGTGAAACAGAGCAGACCTACAAATTCCTCTATAAGGAGCAGCAAATACAAATGGACAAGAGCAGCCAGTTGCAGTATAACCTGCATGTAGGAAAAAATTCTAGCCAAAAAATGAGGTTGGATACTATCTGCACTGCTTAGAAGTATTAAAGTGTATCTGTCTGCCAGAGTTTACAAGTTCCCTCCCTCTGTCTGTTCACTGGCATTTTAGATATGAGGTGAGAAAAGCCTCTCTCGAACTAAAAATGGTGTTGCACTGCATGGAAACGTACCCAAGAAGCACTGAGCTGTGGCAATTCGGGTCTTCAGAAAGTTAATATTAATTAATATTTTATATCTTAAGCTCACTTCAGTGAAGAACTGGAATTGGGATGCAGTTACAGCTGAAAAGCGAGCTTTTCAATGTAAATACATGCATCTCCTACTGCAAATTTAGGCTTATGCCCACCTAAAGAAGCACTCAAGGCTTTTTGCAATGTATTGTTAAAACTTTTAAATATGTGAGGAAAATCTGGGTTTCATTTCTCTTGTTTCCCAGCAACATTTTTTCCTTCTCCTGTGTTTTTTTTCCTTAAGGATACTGGTGACCGCTGATCACAAAAAGGAATGCAGTAACTGCTATAGGTTTTAGAAATGCAGCGTGCTGCCAATCCCAAATTGCCCATCTCATGTTTTGTGCTGACTTCAACAGTTATAAATTTATTTTTCTTTCCCGTTGCTGTTTTTTTCCAACTATAAACTTGTGTGTTTTATTGAAAAATACACAGCAGTGATTCCAAAGTTTGGGATTCCATCTTGGTCTCTGATCAAACCCAGTCACCAGCTACAAAGATCCATCACAACTGCAGTAAAAGAGCAAAGCAATTCAAAAAACGTGTTACATTCTTTTATTTCATCGAAAGGTTAAAAAAATGCTGGAGCAGTTGTCAGTATTGCCTCTTTTATTTCAAATTCCTGAACAAAGCAGAAATCGTTTTAAATTCCTGAACGTGGAGTGGTTTTTTGACTCACAGAAATAAGGTTTTCATTAGTGTTTTAGGAATAAATTAAATAACAGGTCCGACTTCAACATAGGGCTTCTCTAAACAACGCAGCAGAACAGGAGACAGAAGGAAATGTGCATTAATGATAATGTGAGAGAAAGCTATTAAAATAAAAATGACCGCGACCATTTCAAACTACAGGATGCACTATTTTTTTTGGTAATAGTTGAGAGCGTACAGGGTTTTTAAATTGATAAACTGCATGCTAAGATGTGCATGCACGTGGCTACTGCTCACCTGTGGCACCACGAGGAAGGTATCATGCAGGATTTCAGGATGCTAGAGATAAGAAAAGGAGAATATTGCATGTGCAGGTGGCCCACCCTGACCTGTTGTACCACCAAATCAGCATGAAAAGGCAGAATAGTGCAGAATTAAAAAGGAGAGGGGTAGGATCAAGTTTTCCCTTGCTGCCCAATGGAAAAATGACAGGACAGCCGTTACCAAACCAGGTCTGCAAAACCGGATCAATAGGGAAAATATAAACCTTGGCAGAATAAATATTTTGAAGTGGCTGAGAAATGAATTTGTGAGGGGAAAAAGGGAGGAAAAGGAATAAAGGAATGTAAGGTAAAGCAACCAAGGTGGTATGGGCTGTTCAGGGGTACCCTAGGATGCAGCCCTGCACCTGATATATATAGAGAGAGATATATATATATATTTATATACTTTATAGCAGTATAGGGGTCCAGGAGTGTCGCTGCTTTAACTCATGGAATCCTTTATGGTCACAAAGTGGCTGAAACGAAGGTCTTTTGAGGAAGAAATAAAAAACGTATTTATTTCAACTGCATCAACAAATTGCTTCAAAGCTTATTTCCACTATTGGTTGTCATCTCATAGGTACAGCTAGAGATGTTTTCAAAATCTGTTGTAACCGCTATAAACAAGCCTGACACCAGTCTAAATTCTAAGCCGTCTTTTTCACTGAAGATTTCCTTGAATACTTTCCATTGGATGTTTTCAGCAAAGTAAGGGGGCAAGCCTTGTCCCTCCACAAATCACAAGCTATAAGGAAAAAAGGTCAGCCAAGATTTAATGAAGAATCCACGCCACACCAGAGGCTTCACGTTCGTTTCACACATCCTATGGTGCTCAAGACACAAAGGAGCAGCGCTCCTGTGGCGGTTTGCCATCAAATATAAAATCATTAAAAGTTATCTTATTAGTCACTGCTGTTTCCTCTTTGTCTCTCCACTTTAAGGCATCTTAACAGGACAGTAACATTCATACTGCACAGCTCACTCAAATGACTCACCATGCATGTGGGGTACAGGCATAGCAGGACTCACAGACGAAGCAGATATTGGCAACTTGCTCCGCTCTCAGACCAAATGATTCACATAAACACAAAAAGCATCAGAACCCTGAGCATACTGCAATGTTTTTCACTCAAACAGCAATCACTTGATGTCTGAAATCATTTGCAAGGCCATCCTAGTCTGAGGTTTTATCCGAATATACAGTATTTTGTCTGTAGTTATTATGACAGGCAAGTTTGCATGGAAGATTTTATGTAAATAATTACACTAAAATTTAATTATTAAGCTTACACAGATTTAAATTTCACCGCAAGGCAACAGATGATGTCCATTTTCAGATACTACTTTTACAAATTAAAAAACCAAACACCAACAACAAACCAAAGCCAAAACAAGACAACAAACCCTACAGATACCAGGTAACCGTAGGCCACTCTCTGTAACAGCTCCTTCAATTTTCAGTCATTACTGTTCATCGTAGGAAAGTGTAACTGTAAGAGGGAGCTGTATCTTTGCAGATCCCTCAGTTTGTCTCTATTTCTTCCTTAAGGGAAGTTTACAAAAAGATAAGCAAGCTCTCATAGGTGTTCTGTTTCATACCACTGGCAGGTACTACTAAGATCACAAAGCCACCCTCTCCTGCCAGGTGACTAAAGGGATGAAGGGGAAGAACAAACCAGACTATTTGTTGTTTAGTACAACAGGCTTTTGTTCAGATATTTTAACTTCAACGTGCTCAACAGCAGTGCCAGATGGCATCAGATGCCTCTCGAGGAAACCTTTTAGCGTGCACGTTAACAGTGATTTAAAGGTGGCCACAAGGAAGGCTAAACGTGGATACCATCCAGGACTTTTACTCACATATGAGAAGCAGTAACTTTATCAGAGGAAGTGTTTGCTTGCCAGCAATTGCTTTCTGTGTGAAACCCAGAATACACACATCAGAGATGAACAGATCACCTCAGATCCTTAAAACGAGCCAGCCTTTGTGCTTCACTGCTCATGCTGAAGTATCTGTTTAAGTCTATACACTGACTCAGTAACACCATGCTTAGAGGATGTAGGATCTTCACTGTATGAGCTAGACAAGACGCTGTCTCCTTCAGTCCTGGAAAGCTGCTGGAAGGTCTTGACCTTCCCAAAAATACAGAGATGACACAGCCTACAAAGTCCAGCTTCAAAGATTTACTAGAATTGGCAATCGGAGATGCCACAACCAAAGCAGATGCATTAAACCACAGCTTCACACGAGCAAAGGTTGCCCAGATCCACCCTCCTGGCCGACCAGCAGGCCATCCTGTGTCCAGCTAGGCAGGCTTTCAGAAGTGTGCCTGAACAGTGTCAGAAGATGATCCCGAGACAACCAGGAGCATTAAGAAGTTGCATTTAAAAACGTAATGAAGTGAATGCTTATACTTTTGTCTCTAATAAACACACTGTCATTTAAATACGTTAAGTCTTTTAGCTGACGTGTATATCAATGAGAAAAAATACCTAATTTGCTATTCTTTTCCTCACCTGAGCTAGAAGGGCTGTGGTCCTGTCATTCCACTCGCCCTTTACAAATCAAGGTACTGAACTGTGCTCTCATTTCGGTTGCTACCTCCACTGGTTAAGCATCACCATCTCCGTTCTTTTTTAACAGCTCCAGATTACAAAAGCTTAATATTTCTTCTTTTGACTTTGCAAAGCAAAGCACAGTAGACGCTGAATGACTATTTTAAGAGACAATGTGTTTTCCAGTATCTTTCACCACATACCGGCTAACAATTATGGTTAAACTCAATGGTTACACCATTCCCTGACTATCTGCCTGACCATTCCTCAGAGCAGGAATTCAAGCAAACAACACATTTTTAATGTCAGAAGAACTCGGACAACTCCATCTCCCAGGTGAATTTGTCATTTCTGAAGCTCACCAGGCTCTCCATCTCCTCCAACACTGACACTCTGCAGCAGCTCAGCCTGGGGAGGAAGGCACCCAGAGGACCCGCGGTAACGTACCACTACTCCCTCCCATCCCCCTGCACTCACTTCTCACATTTGGATTGCTAACTTCACTGCAGCTCCCGTATAGCTCTGCTCCAGGATCATGTTTCAGGATGTAATTAGCCTTACAGAAAAAAAAAAATGAAGGGGAAACGCTTCGGTCATTTTATTTTCCATGCATGAGATACATCCTTAGGGTGAAATCGTTGCTGCAAATGGACAAAGGACAGATTTTCCATGCTTAAAACTTCAACAAAGAGGTTTGCTGCTTAGAGATTATAGGCTGTACAGGCAGGAGCGGAGTAAGAAAACATGAGTTGAAGAAAAAAGTCCTAATTTGAATAAATGTTTTTATTAACTGTGTTCTCTCTGTAAAATAATAAACGCACATTAAAATGAAACCACCCGGAAAGTCAATGCCCAAATACATAAACCAGAACTGGATCAACAGACGTTTCTGGTGCCTTTTGAAAACGCTCCGTTTTCCCAT
>NW_010207636.1:5444-22116 GCF_000695765.1 Mesitornis unicolor
AACTGAAAGAGAATTTCCAGCTGTGCCTTGTCAGCCTACGGACCAAACATATTGTGCTGCTTTCTTTTCCTTCAGCGAGCGTTTTACTGCTCCGAGCAGCAGTGTCAGAACATTCTCTGCACACAACAGAGCAGCGCTTTGTCCTCAGGGAAAGCAGCGATTTCAGACTTAACTAAGGACTCACCTAACATGTTTCAACAACCCCTACCGTTTCCCTGTTTGCTTTAAAGATATCACTCTGATTTGGTTTCATTTGCAACTGGAGACTAAATGCCACCAGGCAGAATCTGCTGTTAGGTTAGATTACAAGGTAAAATGTTTTACATTTTAAATTACTGCTTAAAGCATGGCGTTGAATGGCTTAAACTACGTGTTAACTTTGCAAATATGTATGAAATAATGTGAGCTGTGTTTAGCAAGACTGAACAGAAATGCTTTTCTAGATAAAGTGTGCAATACCAGTTGATCTGCTTTTTGTTTAGTGTGAATGTTTGACATGCACTTCAAGCTTAAACTAATTTAAAGTGCCATTAGTTTTGCTGGTATGGCGAAATGTAACTCATTTCTATGCGATAGATTAAAGAAGTGTGTGTGAAAAAGCTTGGTAAATCACTTTAACCCCTGAGTATCGTGAGAAAGAAGCTTTCCATCTTAGAAACGGGTTTGAATTCAGATGGAATCGTTAAAGATAGATTATTTAATAAATTCTGATACTCTGCTATTTCTAACGGGTCCCTACTTTAAAAATTAACCGTTTCCATTAACACAATAGCAAAATGAGAGATACTGAGCTCATTGAAGATAAACATTTGGAAAGCTACGAACTGCTGAACACATTACATGACAAAGGGAAAGGTAATAAAGATGCTTACACAAACTATGCATGATCTAAACATTTATCAGTAAAGTTAAAACAGGTAGAGCAATGCAGTCATCCTCAGAGCATCTGGGAACACAAAGATAATCATTTCATTATAGTAGCTATCTGGAACTTTATTTTTATGAATAATCAATTATTAGAAAAGTCTTATAAGCTGAATAGGTCAAATTTTCCCCACGTTACAGTTTGGCTGGCACTACACCAAATGTAACATCCTGATCAGAAATGTGAGGACAGTAAAGGCCCAATGCATTTAAGGCCTTTTTCTTGTATGCCAAGTCACAATTTGGGTCTTAAAGTGTCAGACAGCACTAATGAAATAAAGCAAGGAAATAAACCTAGAAATGTAACTCAGTGTTTGCATGCAAGGACCACCACTTGGCTGAAAGCAGCAGTATTAAGCTTTCAGTACTGAAGTACTTGGTGTGAAAACACAGCTTATAAACTGGCATATATGGACAGGATTAGTTTATAAAGACATGTTATTTGGGGTGGGGGTTGTTTTCTGCTGGTTTTAATTTTAATTTGTCATTATAAAGCATTTTATGAAAACAAGTTTCACTTTAAAATCATCTGATTTCCTACAGAGTTTTACTTTAAAGTTAACAGCCAAACCCTGAGACATGATTTGTACGGTAAACACAATGTAATTCACCCTATATTATCCTGATTTGTAAAAATACACGCACAGAGAATGGAAAAGTATTTCAGCCATGCCACTGCACACCCCTGGTCACAGGAAGAAATGGTTAAGTGTTAAAAAAGCACAGACGTGACGTAGCCACGTTGTAACTACATAGCTATGGCGTTGTTGTGACGTATTATAATAGAGATATATCTCTATATAATAGATGTATATATATATCATAGAAATGTGGCCATAATTAAGACGTCACTAGCTCAACAGAATGAATACACGTGTGCAAGGCTTTTCTTTGTGTATTCACTTTTCCCTAAGGGCTCTCTGAGTGTTTCCCTCAACTCTCAGAACAGAAGTTTCCTGTGTAATTTTATAGCCAGGCATTACCATGCAAGTAAGCTGGAAACCCAAACCATTAGGTCATTTGTCCTGCAAGCTGAGGAACTACGAAACCAACACCTTCTGAAAAAGAACAGTTACATCAATGCAGAGTGCAAGTTTCTGCACCTATTTGACATGTTAACCAACAGGAATTTCTGTGAATTAAAGGTCAGCATAAAGTGAGCACAGCATTTTGGGATAACTGATTTCTAACGGGTAGAAAGCAGTAAAGTCTGGATTAATATCAGAAGCCTGCTGTTACATGAGACTGGATTTGTCTGAGACACTTGCATCTTAAATGCCCTTTAGCTGTGAATAAAAAAATATTAGCTTAGCTTAACAACATTCTGCAAATTAATACATATTTGCTATAATATTTAAATATTACAATAGTTGAACACAGAAACGGCAAAGTTAGAAAGAAGTAAAAGCATACTGGTTTAAGCTTATTTACAGCCAATTTCCCATTTAAAAACCGACTATGAGAATTATGCTGGGGAAAGCATGGAGAACATGCAGTCAATCGCATCCTTATGTTAAGGGAAAGTAAACCAAAAACTTGACCTCTTATATGAACTGGAAAACACCACGATGCACACACTTTTAAAAACCGTTTGATTCAGGCAAAAGCAGTTCAAATTGCTGAGCTAATACATCCTGTGCCTATACAATGTAAGTAACTCTAATGAGAATAACTCCAAAGCGAAAGAGTGCACACAAAGCCAGGCCGATAAGCATTGAGAAAAAGCATTTGTTCGTCCCATCAAGACGTCCTTAGAGCAAAACCAGGGACGTGCTCTAAGCCTTGTCTTGGACACAAAGACTTCAGTGCTCTAAGGCTCAAGCTCTTCACTAATCCTCAACCTCACAAGAGTTCGAGGGTCTTCAGACTCCAGCGCTTCAGTTAAAAGAGGCCACAGGACAAAAGCGTTTCCTTTTTTGAAGGAATTATGACAGCAGCTATGACAAATCAGCAATAACTTTGGACGTGCAGGGATTTATTTCCACACTGGTACAGCCAACGCTTTATATGCTTTCTATGCATCCTCCTGAATCTTGACTGCTCTGATCTGGAATGCCACCTATTGGCGACAGTAAATGCAATATTTCTGTCAGAAGCGTAAGAAGGCTCGAGATCTATAGCAATTTTGGATTTCCTAGAGAGTAAATGCAGAACACAACCCGTTACAGGTCAATGTTTTTCGACTACCTATGCTTAACAAGAACTGACAGCAGGAAAAGCAGGTGTGGCATGGCACAAACAGTGCTGTTGAGGTCCAGCTTCCGAAAGGTCTCCTCTGCTGCAGAACTCATGAGGTTCTGTTAAAGAAGAGGGTGAAGAATATCCTGCCAAAGAGTTTGGGGCAGAATACCAGAAATGAACTGGGCATTTTTCTGTTACTTTAAGTTACTGTTGTACTTAAGTTACAACAACCTGGAAGAAATATGAGCCATCAAAAGAGTGAAGAAACACTTTACAGCTCTCAGGACTCCCTCTCTGTTAGCAGTAACAACTACTGAACTATGAATGCCTGGTGGCACTGCAAATCTGAACTGCCTGTTTAAATGCGAGCCCAAATACAAAGCTAGCCCCTCTTGGGACGCATGGTTAATTTTCATTGAAAAAGGCACTTCTGCACACAGTTCGACTCATTCAGTGGCCAGCTGATAAGATAAAATATCCTACTTTCCAGTGGTATACGTGAATTTGACCATCGCCCTTCAGGTCAGAGAACCACAAAAATAAAATTACTTGTGCTCTCATAGAGCAATTTCTTCCCAAGAGGAAGCATGGTTACAGTGACCTACCATGTACTGGTCCACCTGCTTTGAAAAGTGCACCATATGACTGACCCTACCCTAAAAGCTCCCTGGGTATCTGATTTTCCTCTTTTTCCCATTCCAGGATACTTCCCGAGCCGCACAAAACCATGCAGGCTGCATCACTGGTCTGTTATTGCCTGCTTGTCTCTCTGTGCGTCGATTTGTCCCGAAATGAACCTGGTGCACATCTCAGGAGGCAAAGGAGAAGAATGCGCTACCGAGGATTGAGAAACGGCTCCTCAGCCGGGCACAGGTCCCCAAGGCAGCCAAGGACACAGCTTCCAGTTCCTGTTGCTGCAGCGCCCAGCATTCCTTTAATTAATATTGACGACGGCGTTATGGGAGTATTTGACTCTCTCATAGGTTTGGGTGGCCATGAATCCAGTTACAATGTCTTACCAGGTAAGAATAAAGCTCCTCTACTTGGAGTGGGCCCGTTTCTCTCTTGATTTCGAATGAAACGTAGAAACGCACGAGCGCTTCATCTTAGCTCTGTTGTGGTTAGCTTTTCCCTTGTCTATGCTTAAGCCTTGCAGAGAACCCTGCTTTGCCATCTAACAATAATATTTCCTGTAATTTTTCTGCATTCTCATTTCATTATCTCTAATAAAAGCTTGTTGGGATGAAGAATTTCTTGCTCAACGTATCTCCTAAGTCAATTAACGTTTCACTGAGGCCCTAACACCAATAACACAGTATTATTTAAAATGGATTTAAGTTCTTATTTTTTGCTATATTTCTGAAAAGCAACATCCTTACTGTGCGTACACACAATATTTTGGGAATAATTCTTGGTTTTGTAAATAAAGCAGTAACACACGCTAATATTTGCAATATGAAACTTGCATTGCAAACAAGACCCTTAAGGTGGAAAACAAAACTAACAGAAAAAACCCCCACACATTCAACACAAGATCGCTTTTCTCTCCCTCTATATAAAGAACCTGGATTTATTGAAAAGAAGTCCAATAGTGTATGATTTATATAAAACTCACCTTTTAGATGATCCATGGGTTTTTACGTTGGAGTACAAATATCTATTTTATGGTTTTGAAGGAATCACAGGAAGGGGATTTGATGTCTTAAGAAATAAACAGAAAAAGCAGAATTCAACTGATCTTTCCTGAAACCTGTCTTGATAACTGTTAACAGGCCTCTTGTATCTCCTCAGAAAGGCAAGAGTAGACAGGGATTGAGAACTGAGAGTTCAAGTGCTCCTCTGGTCCTTAGTGCAGCAAAGGGGGAGAGAGCTCTTGCTTTAGGATGCTGGTGATTTTATGTTCAGTGTCACGAAGGGGAAATGGTGACTTGCAAACCAGGAAATCAAGATCCGTAAGAGTGTAAAAATCAGACATTCATTCTAAAGATAAGAATTCCCAAATGCCACCATCTGTGCTTTTTGATTTTGAACCCCCAGTTATTAAGCAATTGAACGTTACCCCTTCATTGCTTTTCATAGAAAGAGGTTGAAATGTTAAACAAAAAAGACACTGGGACGTTGTGAAGAACCAACAGAGGGTTGTGTCCACTCTGCAGCTAATAAATAGAAAGACATAGGCACTTCCACTCCAGCACCAAGAGATCACACACCCAGTAAAATCATTGTCTGCAATCTTAATTAAAAAGCATTTTTATAAGCAAAAAGTTAAGCCTTTTAGTGTATCACACAAGAGACGTGACCACTGGGTTAACAGGTCTCAACTTAAATGGCTCTCTTGGTTTTACTGAGATTGAGGAGCATAATTTGATGTTGTATTCAGGAGAACCTCATGACAAAACATATTTTATCACATTTTCTTAACAATCAGTGATTGTTGGGAGTCCTTGCTTTCAAAAAGGCTGAATCATTTCAAACCAAGCATTTTTAACCAAAGACTTTCCATGGGAAAAGTAGCAAAACTCTTGACTACAGCATTTCTAGTGTGTGCTACAAGTATTCCTCTTGTAATAAGTACTACTGATGTCAAACCTCTAATTTAAAAATACTTTACAAATTAAACAGAGGAAAATACCACATAAATAGCAAACACTTCATGTAAGATATTCCAGTCTCTCTGTCGGAGACTATCAGTCATGTTTAAATAATGCGTGGTTCTTCCCCCCGCCCCGTTTGGTTCTTTCTATCTGGACTCGCATCCAAAAGCTAAGCTGAAACCACTGAACTCATTTTATTTGGAACTCCATGCTGAATTTACACCATATTTCCAAAGGTTAGAAGTCTCATCTGCCAAAGACTTCAACCACAAGGTATTTTTTTAGTCTGGCTTTTAAAGTTCAAAATTTTTTCAAGTTAATGTCAGATTTGGAATAAACAGAGCCTATTAAATAATAGAAGGCTATTATTAATCATGCTCCAGAACAGAAGAAAATGCAATACTAAACTTTATTTTCAATCTCCTAGCTACTTATTTAGCTCTCAGTAGCCTATAAAAACAATTTACAGATATCACACACAGGATGAAAACAGCAACCAGACGTATCTCCTTCCTCGATATAAAAATCATGTGAACTGTTTAAATGAAATCAAGCAGTTCACCACAACATACGAGAATTTGCAGTTGTTTATCCTTTACAGACTGCAAACTGCCCATCAAGCAGTGCTGTGTACACTGCTGGAGTATTTCCAGTGTCACTCAGACCTCACTTCTCCCTGCTCACACCACCACACTCGAGTATTCTGCGGACAGGAAGTTTAGGGAGCATCTCAACGCCGTCTGTACTCTCTCATAGCCAACCAGATGCCAAACAGCAGCTCTGCAACACAAGAAAAGGCTACTTCTTTGCCTTTGGGCACACATACCGGTGCTGTCTTTTTAAATAACTCTCATGTCCACACAAAACAGGACAGTGTGTTCGAGGAGTCTGCAGAGGCCAAGGCATGGTAACTCGTATCGTAGACTTGCACCAACTTCAGATACAGACTAGTAGCTAAAACAAAAGAAAGAATTTGAGGAAGCACGGAAGAATTTCCATCTCAAGCCAGATTATGTTCCTCTGGAGCAGCTGACGTTTTATTGTTGAGCATGAGAAAGTGGAGTGTTCTGGTCGTGTTTCCTTTGGAGATTATTTAAAATAAATATTGTGGCTCCCTGGCAAGCACGTAAAAACCAGAAGTCAGGATCCTGCAAACAACTGGATTACAGATACCTGGGTAGAATGACAAGGGACTTCCAGCCAAAGAACATTTGGCCCGGGCTAACTGCTCTCCTCCTCCAGTTAACACGGCTGGACTTGATCAGAGCACAACGTCATGTGGCTGAAGTGATGCACACATATCCTGGGTCTTTGAAAAACCAAGATGCCGCTGTTCAAAACCTTAATTTCTCCTCCCTTCCATCCTGAGAGTAATTTAAATCAAAAGAATAACTTTTAAAATGTAAGAAATACAGAGGAGCATCCAAATAAGATGATTCTGATGATTAATTTTTATGCTAGAAAACAGCTTCGTATCCAATGGTCTGCACGTAGAAGGGCAAAGGAACACCGACATTGTGAAGCTGAGTAGCACTGCCTTGAAGGACTTCTCAAAATGCCTGATTTTGAGTCAACTATTAATTCCAGACACATTTCAAAGCAAATAATTCCTACAGCCTTGTCAGGATATTTAGAAAGTACCCGGAATGCTCTTCCCTTTAAATCTGAACAACCAAGCGTGGACCAGGGCAGAGTGTGGGAAAACAAACCCTGCAAACAGTTCTTCCAAAGACAATTTGTCTGTCACCAGTGAAAGTCTCTTGCATGGAAAATTAGGCAAGAAATACATTCTTTCCACTGTATTAGAAAATCTTCAACTGAAGGAGGAAGTCAAACCAGATAGGAAAAGAGGAAAAATATTATCTGCACGCAGGAAAGTACAGAATAACTTAGCAAGGGGTTTTCAGCTTGAAATGAACACTTCAGCGATGCACTCTTACCTTAATTAGAATGACGAAAAGGAAGGTGTATGTGGGGTAAAGATTCTCACCAGATTCAGAATAGGAAAATGGGATGAAGAAGCTCAACCTTGGCTTGCTTTCTCTCTCAAAAAGACCAAAAAACAACCCCAAAACATTACGCTAAGGTGTAATGTTTATCCTGAAAAAAACCCCAAACATTACGCTAAGGTGTAATGTTTATTCTGGAGTTTGGATGGGAACTGCCCAGGGAAACTTTTGCTGAGGTAGAATCCAGCACTGGAAGGAAAGGGAGACTTGGAATAGTTTCCTTCCCAAGTCTTTATGCTCTCTAAACACTTTGCCTCCTGAATAGCTGAGCATAGCTTACAAAATAAATACTTTCCACATTTCTTTCTGAAAATTTCAACTGGGACCCTGAGGGAATCTTAGGTTTTTGTAAATTCATGTCCAAAAACCTTTGGAGATGAAGTATTTATTAGCATGAGTTGTTCAAGCTTGCTGCTTTCCTAGCAAAGTGTTGTCTTCAGCTAAAGCAAGTTACAGGGAAGAGATGTTTGCCATCTTACCAGGCACCACAGAATGGACTTGACTTCCATTAAGCTTACAAACAGTCACTATGAAGTGAATATTGTTACCCTGCTGGTTCCACAAAACCTTAACTAAACTTCCTTATTTAACGTGCAAGACATTAGAAAAGATGGCTGGTGTACAGCAGAGAAGCAGAAATGGGTCTGGAATAAAACAGTCTCAAGTTCTGCGTGATTTATTTCAACTCTGTTGTGATGGAGAAAACGTTTGCTTCTTTCTCACTTGTATCTATGCACAGCTTTCATCGAGATCTGTGATTTCTGCTTTTCATTTCTAAGGATGGAGAGGACAGTGGAGCTGCCACGCAAAAGACCCTCAAGAAAGTCACCATCTAGACTTCATTTCCCCATTTTAAGAATGTCTCTGACCTTGAATAATCCAAGAGCTTTTCCAGCAATCAAAGCTGATAAGGGTCCTCATCAGTTGGCTAGGAAGAGAGGGAAATGAACTCTTATGATGGCCGCTTCAAACAGAGGGAACAGACGATTAGAGGGGCAGAGAACCCGCACTGGGTTTTCACTGTGAAGCTGTGAGCAGGTGACAGCAACACACACGGTAGCTTTCCCTCCCCTTGATGCCTTCACAGCTGAGAGACCAAGAGGCTACGAATAAGCTGAAGAAAATAGAGCTACGAAAAATAAGGAGTAAGATGCTTCGAATAGGGTGTATTTTACATCTTTTCAAAACGAGAACAAAACAGTAGTGCTTATTTGCAAAGTTTTCAATGTTGTTTTCATGTCACGTTAAGCTATTTGACTCCAATTTTCCATTCTGTTTTCTCAGAAAAGAAGGGGCACTGCAGAGTCAATGAGATGATCATGTACGATAAAGCCGTCTGGTCTCCCGAGCCCTGCGTTACCTGTCTCTGCTCCAGAGGAGAGGTGATATGTGATACAGCAACGTGCCACCCTCTGCAATGTCCCCAGCCCGTTACCCCTGCAGGAGAATGCTGCCCAGTTTGTTCTGATCCCGGTACAGTACACCGTCATAGTTTTACTATTTTAAAACTACCTGGTGCAAAAGCTAACACAAATGCTATTTAATGATATCAAGGATTACAAGGCATGCACTGTCCTTTTATAGAGAAAACAAGTCCTGAATTACTTTACAAGAGCAGGTCTTCATCATTTCTACTCAAGTTGGCTCCAGTTTCTTAGAGTACACTGGCTGTTAGATGAGTATGACACAGTACTTAAAGCAATGATGATGATAACTGTGCAACAGTAAAGATAATTACATTTATTTTCCTCTTTCTGCTTCTTCCCTCCTACCTTTACATATTTTTGGTAAATGTATGAAGAACATCTGATTACATTTTATATCCCGCTTCCATTTACAAAGGGTCAATCAATAACCACTAGCCATTATTAATGCATTAGATCACAAACATACTGCAGTTTACAGACTGGTAAATCTTTCTTAGGAGTGTAAAAAACGCAGGTATGATATAAACCAAGAAAGGCAGTGCACAAGAGGAGCAACAGAACTGCAATCTGGCTTGTTCTTCATAAAAACCTAAACAAAATCAGTACCTTTCAAAAGAAATGAATGGAGAAGATGATGAAATGTGATTTCCTTCCTCCACTCCCAATGCATTAAGTCTCCAAAGCACTGAGCCAAACCTCCTCTTATCATAAAAACATTATTTAGCTTCACACATGTGCACATGAGACACACAGAGGGTGTCACACTGAGTAGAGACACGATAGAAATTAACTGTAGAAGCCGTGTTGATTGAAACAAATCAACTTTACTTGAACTGCCCAGTTACACAAGTAAAAACTGCACTTTGGTAACAGACTGAACTGCCCTGGTTAGCTCCCACCTCCAGCCACCTCTACACCTGACAGCACAGGAGAACAAGCCTTAACCTTTCAGAAGTTGATTCAAACTACCCACACACAGGCTTTTTCCTCTTCAGATACCACCACCAACACAAAAACCTCACTAAAAGGAAGATAAGGAAGGCTATATTAATTTTTTTCTCGAGCTGCAATGAGTCATACCTGGCTACAACCTCTTCTGTATGGTTGGCTTAACCATTTCACCATCTTCTGTCAAGCAGTAATATAAGATCATTTTTTTACTGTCTGCAATCATATTCTAAGGGGAAAACTACTCTTCTCTACTTAGGATATTTTTACTGTTTGAAGGGAACAACGTTTACTAAACCTTTACTTTCCTCTTATCAGGCACTTGTGTTTTGTCTTGGTTTTTGTTCCCGTTGCCTCTGGTTAGCCCTGTCTTTGGATTCAGGTGTTACTTCACTGGATGACACAAGCGAGCTGTCTGGTGATTCTCCAGAGCCCAATGACCTTGACAACAGTGATTTATTGCCATCATCAGCACGTACTCAAACTGGAAGAGATGAACCGCTTACAACAGAAGTGGTGGAGTTTAACGAGAAAGAGGGTGGTAAAAAGGATGAAAAGAAAAGAAAAAGGCAAGGCAAAAAACATCGACAGAAGCATAAAGGCTACCACAGAGGAAAGAAGCCCACCACGAGAACGGGCGTTGCAGAAGAAATACACCAGGAAAGCGATGAAGACGACGGTGCTTTCAGAATGCCATCTCATTTCCCAATTCCTGGTCCACCCATAGAAGCTCCTCCTTTGCCATCTGGGTGCTCCACCTCAGACACCACAGTAAGCTGTATTAATGCCAAACTCACACAAATACCCCCGATCTCAGATCCAGATCTAACGAGTCTAGACCTTACAGGTAAATAATGGGCCTACTTGGCACAGTTTTTCTCATGAAGGAACATTCTCCATTCTCAAATGCAGTCAGCAGTAGTGTTAATACTTTGTTATCCTTCTCATAGAAATGTATGAGAATTCATTTTACAGCTAAGCCTCTAAAACAATAAATTTAAAATATCAGATTGGCTTACTGGTGTTTAAACACCAACATGAGTACCCACACACAATCACTGCACATAACACAACTATTTCTGTAACACATTTTTCACATACAATACTACACATCTCATACGCGTACCGTAATTCATTACTCAGATTCCTTTCTTGAATTCTGTCCTAGGAAACGGTATCACTACTATCTCTGATGAAGCATTCAACGGGATACCTAATTTGGAGTGGATTGATCTGAGCAAAAATAACATCACCTCTCCGGGCATAGGTCCACAAGCGTTCAAAGTAAGAAAGTCCAACATTTCTATCATCCTATGAATAATTACTGCTGGTTTTCAGTCGATGTATCTAAACCAGTTTGCACCTAGTATGAGTAAAGACTGTATAATTATAATAGCCTGGCTATTTCAAGAAATCTCTTGTCATAATCAAGAGTACCTAGAGAGCTATAAATTACATTCACCAACTATTAAACGTTAAACAATAAGGGACAATTTTCTGATCTTTATCAGTTGCAGTTGAGGGATTTCAGCATTGAAGGGCTCATACTCCATTAATAACACCTGGGATACTTAGGCCCAACATTTGTAACTTTATGCATCATCTTTGCCACTTCTTTAGCTCTGTAGATCTTATGCTCTGGGATTCCCAAAGAGATCTGTGTACGCCAGGTCTCAACACAAATATCCACTCAGTAGCTCTTCCAGTTACACACTACATTAACTAGCACCTTTTTTTAACAGCTCGTATAAACAAACCAATTCTTTAGACTGATAGGAGAAAAACATTGATTCATCCAAAACACTGGATACGAGTGCACTGCTGCTGAAAATCTTCAAAATGAGTGTGTTTAAGAAAATGTTAACTGCGATGACACTACATGTTTAACCATTTATCTTACACCTTGATAATCTAAGTTCTCTTCTTCCTCCCTACGATTAAGGTCCTGAAAAAGCTAAAGCGTTTGTATTTGGATGGAAACATGCTGGTACATATTCCCTCTGAATTGCCATCAACTTTGGAAGAAATAAAAATAAATGACAACCACCTTCATGCCATTGATGAAGACGGCTTACAAGGTAGTTAGAAAACTAGTACCAATCATATGAAAAGATTAATATAAATTTGCAAAGCAGAATGTCCAACCAAACACATCTGGTTTGATGTAACTAGAAAATTAATTGCTACCTTTAGAATCATAGGATGTACTGGGTTGGAAGGGACCTTTAAAGCTCATCCAGTCCAACCCCTGCAGTGAGCAGGGACACTGGTACCAGCTCAGGGTGCTCAGAGCCCCATCAACCCTGACCTTGTCCCTGCACACCCGGGCAGCATCCCTGTCCTCTTCCCAGGATCCCTGTCCCTGCTCCCACTGCTGTGCAGTTTCCATCTTGCCTTTTAGTTTGGCCAGCAGGTCTCGACTCATCCATGCTGGTCTCTTGCCTTCCTTGCCTGATTTCCTACACTTGGGAATCGAGAGCTCTTGTGCTCTGTGGAAAGCCTCCTTTGCCAGCTCTGCTCTGCTCCTTTGTCCTCGAGGGCCATTTCCCAGGGGGTCCTATTGACCAACTCCTTGAAGAGCTGGAAGTTGGCTTTCCCAAAATTCAGGGTCCTGACTGTGCTTCTCGTGTGACTCACACACCTCATGGCTGTTCTTTAGGGACAATTCTCCACACTCGATCCATTTCTTAACATAGAAGGCAACACCTCCACCCCTTCTTCCTCTCCTGTCCCTTCTGAACAGCCTGTAGCCATCGATAGCCACACTCCAGTCATGAGATTCATGCCACCAAGGTTCAGTAATGGCCACTATGTCGTAGCTTTCCCGTAGCACAACAGCTTCCAGCTCCTTCTGTTTGCTGCCTATGCTGCACTGGTGTAAAGGATTTCAGCTGTGCTGCTGCCCATGTCACCCTCATTCCCCCAAGGTGTTTCATGGAAGCTGCCCTGTTGGCTCCTATCACCTCAGGAGCCTCTGGCTCATCTCTGTGCCATTTAAGTGCCATGTTTTCAAAAGATGAAAGATTTCCATTAAAAAGTATTTTTTAAAAAATATTCTCCATTCTTAAGCAACTGCTACTCTCCTAAAGAAGCTTATATTTAAGTTGACTAAGTAGAGATGGATTTGGAGTATGTTAAAGATACCTGACTGCTGACCCATGACCCGACTGCTTTATGTGTGGTCTAACTATATTAATCCTTTTTCTAATTGCATGGAAGTGAACAGAATTTGACGTGCACGAAAAATAAGGCAGAATGTAATCAGAGTAAACCATGGTCATTTTAAGCCAAGCTAAATGTGGGGTGATCAAAACAAAACAAAGAAAAACCACGACCATTCATGTCGTAATTTGACTTTTCGCCACCTCCTCCTGCCAAAAACGTCCCCGTGGAAACTGCATCAGTTTAGTGCCACAGCCCACTATGGAGCAATAGAAGTGCCTGAGCGAAGGCAAAGGAAATGTAGGCCAAGGGCTGCAAGAGCTTTTTTTGTTTAAAATTATCAAACTGCACGGTTAGGAGAAGCTACACAAAGTTTCGGAAAAAAAACCAAGTTATTTGGATTATTTGTGATTGAGGAACTTCTTCTTATGAAATAGTATTTCTTGCTTACATACACGGACTGGTTTCTTCTGTGACCTGCATTTGGATGGCTGAGGAGGAGCAGTAGCAGACGTGAAGGCTCTCAGTGCAGTACAGAAGGTGGTTGGAAGGAAGAAAGCAGGGAGGGGAAGACAGGAGCTCAAAGCCAGAGTAGCCGTGTCCGTTATCAGGGAAGTGACTGGAGACCATGGAGATCAGTGGGCATCCACACAAGTCAGCACCCACGTAGGGCTCCCAACATCATCCCACAGCCCCATGAAGTAATAAGGCCTAAATGGCAGCACTATGCTCAAGTTTTACAGCTGCCTTCTTTTCATTTCTAAGCCATAAATAAAGCTCTGGTCAATCTCTGAAGTTCTACAAACTAATAAATAATATCATTCTGTTATGAGATAATGAATGAAAATCCTTTCACTGCTCCTCCTCCTCGCTGTGAGCTGACCTGAGTAACTTTTAAGATGGTTACATTTTAAACATGCATTTTCACAAGATATGAGATGGCATTCACTAACAGAAAGTCCGACTTTTTCTCCCCAGGTTTAAAGAACTTGGTCACCTTGGAATTAGAAGGAAACACACTTAGTGAAGCAAATGTCAGCCCTCTGGCCTTTTATCCTTTGAAAAGTCTCTCTTATTTGCGACTGGGAAGAAATAAGTTTAGAATTATCCCACAGGGGCTTCCTGCCACTCTTGAGGTAATCAAACCAAACCAAACCACCCAACCCAACCCAATCCAACCCAACCCAAACCACCCAAACCGCCCCCCAAACAACAAAACCAACTCTAGTAGACCCAACAAGGTATTTTCTATAACATTAGATTCATTTGCAGCAGCTTCAATTCAGGCCAATGTTCTCCCCTAGCCATTCACTCGGATGTTCCTGGTTTTTTCCCACTTCATCCCTCCACCTGGCAAGTTTTCCTATACTTTTTATGCTTTGGGAACGTTTATTTTGAAACCAACACGTAATAAATTCACAAACAATGATTTTTCATTTTTCACAAATAGCTTTCTAAGACAAAACAAGTTAATCTACTCTTACATTAGACTTGAGGCAACAGTAAAGATGCCATTCTTTGTCGATCTGGTCTTTCAAAGCAATCTGTATTTCACAAATGAGGGCACAAAGCAACTGCTTTGAAAAGTCGCGCTGGTGAAAGCCACATTACAGCGACCAACTGACTCAGATTCAGGAGTTAACAGGTCCATCAGGAGCTGTGGAGGATGGGTACATCTTAAATTTGCTACAGAAAAGAGCAGCACGTTTTGCTCTCACACATTTTCTCTCTTTTCTTTACAGGAGTTATACCTTGAAAATAATCACATTGAAGAAGTGTCAGAAATTTGCTTTAACCACACCAGAAACATCAATGTCATTGTGCTCAAGCATAACAAATTAGAAGAGCACAGAATAGCACCCTTGGCTTGGATAAACCAAGAGTAAGTACGAGTCATTTGAAACATAATCAATTCATTTTTCTCTGTTATCCGTGAGTCAGACAATGGGATAAATATCTGCACTTCATTATTTGTAACTTGACATTGTAGTTATCTTTTGGTTTGCTTTTTTTCCTTAGCTCATCTGTCTTAATTTCCTTTGCCCTAATTGTATAACTCAGGAAGTATTCAGCCAACCTTAAAACAAAAAGATCTTATACCTCAAATCTGTTCCCTATTAATGCAAAACTCCAAATATTTTTTCTGACCTTCCAATCAAAAAAAAGAAAATTAGTTATCAGAATTACTCCATATTGTATTATAATTTGGTGTTACTATATCATTACCTCACAGATAATTTAAAAATCATTGAATATTGTCCTAGCCTTATTTCCCATTAGATTAGGAATTATAGAAGTAAAGAAGATGAAGGGAAGACTGTGCAAGAGCAGAATACAAGCAGGGCAAGCAATGAGAGTGAAAGCAGCAAGCAAGGACACTGGTTTTGATTCCACTGGTAAACTGTCTGCTAAGCTGCAGAGGGTACCTCGCCAGAACCCGTCAGCCGCACTCCTAGCAGTTGATTTCTGGATTTGCAAACTGCTTAATCTGAAAATCACTGTTACCCACAGCTCGTCTCACCTCTGGAAGTGAGGCATTGAAATGACTCAAACGGAGCCATTCACAAACCAACTCATTTTCAAACGGGCTTTAAACCAACATTTTAAAATCCATGTCAATGGGAGAAGTGCTGAAGTCCCAAGCTCACCGTGTGCTTTCCAGCACAACTCATTATTGCGGTTCTGCGATGCTTATCGGTCACAAATTGGTCCCTTGGGTTTCCCCCATTCAACCTTCTCTCTGTACTCATTACTGTAGATTTCTTCCCAGCAACGCAGTCATTTTGCTTGATTGATAATTAATGACTTCAGTTCCTTCTATTCCCAGAGTAATTATGCATGGCCATGCTCCATAAAATGCATTCTGTTCCATTAACAGAAACAAATTTCCCTTTGAAATGTAGTTTCCCTGTAATTGCGTTAAGTGCTGTTTCGTACAGAACGAACCATCAATAATGCAGTACGCAATAACGTTTTCATCTCCCCTTCCCCCTCTCCTTCCTTTCATGCAGGAACTTGGAGTCAATCGATCTCTCTTACAATAAATTATACCACGTTCCCTCCTATCTGCCAAAATCTTTACAACATCTGGTACTCATAGGAAATCAGATTGAAAGGATTCCAGGATACGTCTTTGGTCACCTGAAGCCAGGCCTGGAATACCTCTACCTGTCCTTTAACAAACTTACTGACGACGGGATAGACCCCGTATCCTTTTTTGGTGCATATCACTCCTTGAGAGAGCTGTTCTTGGATCACAATGAATTAAAGTCTGTACCGTTTGGAATTGATGAAATGAGAAAATTACATTTTCTAAGGCTGAACAATAATAAGATAAGGTAATTTCCAAGCTTTTTGTGACATTAATGGGGTTACAAGAAACGTCAAAAGAAATAGAGGCGTGGGGATGAGTGGCTGGAAAGGACCT
>NW_010207637.1:0-8248 GCF_000695765.1 Mesitornis unicolor
AAAAAAAAAAAGTCTGACGTTAATCCTGAGATGAAAATGGCAGAGCAAGTATTTATGTTGATTTAAGGCTGTTCTTGTTACATTCTTGAAACTACTGAGGTTATCTCATAATCCATCTGAATTGCAGCTTGCGGCATTTTGAGCTAATTTTCAATTGTGCTGTGTTTAACTATTCTTTAACTCTTTCTGCCTCACAGTATATGTGGTAAAATGTATGTAGGTCAGGTTTTGGACCCCCTAACCTATGGCCTCGGAGGTGTCTCTGCATCGGAAAGTGGAGACAGAGCATTCCTTGAGAAAAGAAATTTGGGGGGCTGATGAGACTTTTGACTCTGCAGAAAGGTGATGGTTTTGCAATGCTGGGTTTTGGCTAGAGGGGGGTTCAGCTGAGATCTGTTTATTTTCTGAATGTTTTGAGCAAACACACGTCTCTGTAGATGTTTAGAGAGTGGCAGCACTGATGATGAGGTTTATTTATTCGCAAAATATGTATCATGCAAACAGCTGCAGACTGCTTCTCCTCGCTGCGCTGTGAATGGGTTCAGTTCCTGCCCCAGAGGACCACCCGACCTGGCAGGGAGAGGCAGTGTGGCCTCCCCAAGGCATCACACCGTTGGGTTTACCACCTCCTGGAGCTGGATGTGAGCAGGCAATGTGAGCTCACAGCCCCAAGAGCCAACTGTGTCCTGGGCTGCATCACAAGCAGTGTGGCCTGCAGGTTGAGGGAGGTGATTCTGCCCCTCTGCTCTGCTCTGGTGAGACCCCACCTGCAGTGCTGGGTCCATTTCTGGCACCCCCAATATAAGAAAGACATCGAGCTGTTGGAGCGGGTCCAGAGGAAGCCGTAAAGATGATCAGGAGCTGGAGCACCTCTCCTATGAAGAAAGGTTGAGAGAGTTGGGGGTGTTCAGCCTGGAGAAGAGAAGGCTCCAGGGAGGCCTTGTTGTGGCCTTTCAGTACCTAAAGAGGACTTACAAGAAAGAGGGGGACAGACTTTTTAGCAGGGCCTGTTGCAGCAGAACAATGGTAATGGATTTAAACTATAAGAGAGGAGATTTGAATGAGATATAAGAAAGTCATTTCCTGAAGAAGGTGGAGGTTAACCTCATTATTTTTCACATCACTTTCGAAAATGCTTCTGGTCTGCTCCTTACACTCAAACCACCAGGTATCTGAGGCAGGTCAGGGTATGTGCAGTGAAACCTGATGTTTCTGCATCGTGTCCTGGCATCATGGTAGTTTTAGGGTTGCACCATATGAGCACCTTCCTTCCCTGCTTCGGCTTCCTTTCCCTTTCATCCTTTCTTCTGCCTTTCCCCTTCATCCTTTCTTCTGCCTTTCCCCAAAACCAGGGGACCCATTGACCCCTAGGCCCCGCTGAAGCACAGGGAGGAGACCAGTAGTCTGTATTTAAACAATGTTTTATTTCTTAACTGTAAATTATGTTTTCCCTGCTGAGCACAATTACAAATGCAGCTCCTTTGCTTTTACCTCAATTTTTCACTGCTTGTTTCCCCTCCACTCCTTCTTGGCTGTACGCTGGAGATCAGAGTAGTTTCTGTTTAAAATGTTTCAGCTTCGCTGTTTTCCAGAATTTAATTGGGAGCCTGTTGCTACATGCTGGGCAGGGTGGGACGGCCGATTCCTCTATTTTTTTTTTCTTCCCCTCAGAAAATAGATTGCTGAATGTAAGGCTTCAGGGAATAAAATTTACAGGCGAGAAATTGCCTTGTATGTTTTTACTGTAGAGCTACCTCTCTGGCCAGCATGGTATTTCACCCTTTGCATGCCATGAAAGGCTCTTTTTTGTGCTAACGCTTTCTGTAACCGAGGGTTCAACAGTTTCTGCAGCTCCTGACTCCTTACTGCACTTTTCTTGTCTTCTGTAGTGAAAATGAAATTCGCTGCTTTCAGATTCGTGGCTGAATTGCTCTTATTTGCATGTAATGAGGCTGAATATGCCAGTAAAAATTGGAGCCTCGCTTAAAAAGCTTCTTTTGGGAGATTTATCATCTGTCCCTAATCATCATTATGGCCCTTTTCATGCAATATTTTGGGACCCATCCAGCCTGGGGAGGCGGGGAGAGGAGGTGGCTGGTAAGAGCCCATCTCTTGCAAGCTTCCCCCTTGGGGACACTTAGGGACAGGGATCCTGCAGGTCCCCAGGGCATGGAGAGCTGTGCAGGACAGGGGCCACCCCCATCGTCCTGCAGGAAGCATCGTGGGAGATCTGCTGGAATGTGTTTCTTTTTTATTATTATTATTTTTGTCTGTGTTTATGCTCTCAGGACCTGATCTTCCCAAACAGCCAAGGGCCAGGATGGGGAAGCAGGACTTTTTCTCGTGCAGGGCCAGCTGAAAGGCAGCGCCGAGGAAGGTCCCTCTCCTTGGGGAAATTAAAGGAGCTGACATGAAGAACCAGCAAAGGCGTTTCTGCACACCCAGACCTGCTGTATTCCTCCCACTAGAGGACGGTAGCCGGTGTACGCAACCACCGGTAGCATTTTACAACAGAAGCAGGAATAAAACAGCCCTACCCTTTCTGCAGAAACATGTTCCTTTCTAGTGGTTTTCGCATAATGAATCCCAGTGAATATTTAACTAAGGCTCCCCTGTAATCAAGTTTCTGGCCTCCTTGCTTGAATCCGCAATGTAAAACATTTCCTGATCCATGGCACTGAGCGACCCTGGGAGTCTCTGGCTGTATCTGTTTCTCTGCTTGGTTGGCATCAGAAGAGCTACACAGTTGTTTTTTGGGCTTTTCTCATCCAGCAATGACCCATACAACCTTTGCTACCCTTTAAGAGATGGAAAGGATCTTTAGGACCTCAGCTTGGCAATCTAAATCAAAAGCAGCCCTTCTCTTAAATACTGCTGCATACTCACACATATATGAATATTCATCGATGTGCGTGTGAATATTCAGTAATGCAAGTCTAGATTTCACGCAAACTGAGCTTCCCTGTAACCCTCCCTTTGAAACACAAAAGACTGAAGAAGAAAAGTGCATTTCTGGGTCTGTGGGAGCAGGGAAAGTGGACGGTTTGGTGACTTGGGAAGCCTTGCTAAGGTAAAACCTGTGAGTTTTGTTGAAGTATGTTCATGTGCCTGTATCAAATAGCAAATCCCTATTTGTCTTTGGGCTTTACCTGCCTGACCATCACCTTTTCACCCCATTTTTTGGACCGCCGCTTGTGAACACAGTTGCAGAATTAACAAATAAGGGCTGCAATACCTCAATGCATCCCTGTGTATGTGGAGGTTTTCTCGGGCAGGTCCCTGGCTTCCCTCCAAGGCAATCCAGGCTCTCAAGTGAAATTGCGGGCACCTTAATCACCTGGCAAAACAGAGGAGGAGGAGGTCACCTTACAGTGGGGACTGGGACTGATAAAAGACATGGCTTTCACTGAGACAGAGGAAGAAGCAAACTCCTGTGAAAACTATGGTAGGAAATAGGGAAGTGAAATTATGTGCAGAGGATGGGGAGAGAAGAATGAATATGAGCTGCTTGGGGAATGCTGCCTTAAAGATGTCTGACAGACAAGAAGAATGAGGCCGGGAAATAGTTGCAGGCGTTTAGTGCTTTATTACCCAGCATTGTGGAAAGTAAAAAAAAATTACTTTTATTTTTTTTGCACTGCTACAGAATGCCTGAAAGTCAGAATACGGTGGCTAAACTCCGTGGTGTCACTAGCGAAGAGGCTGATCTGATGCAACGTGGCATGGGAAGCTGCCACAACCACCAGTTGGGCTGGTTAGACAGCAGAGCTTCAGTAAAACCGACCAGCGTGTGTTGATCAACTGGATACAGAACCAAGAAGAGCATGGGCCAGCAAGCCAAATATATCCAAGCTCTGTGACAGAAAGGCAAATTGTCTTTGCAGCCTTTGTCTTCTCGTATTTGTAAGTCTGGCTCTGTCTTGCTGTGCCCTGCTCGGCGCTGAAAGGGGGCTTATTCACATGGTTTCTCTGAGGCCTGCTGTAGGGGAGCTTGCTGTTAAAAGATATTCTCCAATGGATGCTGCTTTCCACTCTTTGAGAAAAGACATGATTCCCCAAGAGCCAGAGGTGCTCTACCAGGACAGCGTGTGACAAATTCTTTATGAGGGAATACATAATAAATTGAGGATTTTCTTTTATTTTGATTATTTAGTATTCAATATTTGCATTATGGAAGTGCCTGGAGGATCCAGCTGAGCTCAGTGTCCTATTGTTCTAAGCCATGCATAAAAACATGGTCAGAGATGGGGAGCTTACCATCTAAATAGATGTACTGGATAAAGGCTGGGAGACAGGAAGCGTCTATTATTCTCATTTCATAGCTGGACAGCTTGGACACAGACAAATTAAGTGCCTTTCCCAGGATTGTGTAGGAAAGCCAATGTAGAAGGGCAAAAAACATCAAATGTCCACTATCCCAGCATAATACCCTGCTCAGAACACACCACATTTCCTGTTTAAATATATCTTGCAACAGTGTATTAATAACAGCAAATATTTTTTTGAATCTTTTCCTTAAGACGTACAAAATGAGAGGAGCAGCAGAAAGGTTACATGGCTACAAGGCATAACAGTCTGGAGGGAGCGCTGATACTCAAATGCCATTACTACAACAGCAGTGAAAATAATCTCTTTTTTCCAACTGCTTGGCCTTACTGCCTGAAGAAGTCTCTCCTACAAGATTCTGCTGTGCATAATGCAGAGGGAGATCAAAAATTGATAGGCAATAGCAAATAATTTGCCAGTCTCTGTAGTTTAATGAAAATGAGGGGTGTTTTGTTGGTAAATACCCAGTAAAACTCTCTCTTTATGGGCTGCGAACTGCAAACCCCTGCTGCAAAAGAACTTGGTAGCCCATCTGCTTCGCACTTATACAGATAACTATTTGCTCTACTGGCATTAAAATAAAGACATTCTTATCTCAACTTTTCAGTTGAGCAGCATCTTGAAGTAATACATGGTGAGGACTGGCAATGGAAGTCTGTCAGTAGTTTTGATGTTAGAAAGGCTTTGTGTTTACATGAATATGAAGTGACTTTCCCCTAAGACACTGACAAATATATAGAGCAACTTTGCTTATCTTTGAACAGAAAATGATTTTCAGAAGTGGGTCCCTATGGTTTGCTTCTTTGCCACGGCTGAATCAGGATCTAGAGGTTGTCTCCCCACAGTACTAAAACTTTAATGTGTGGGATTTTTTTCTCTTTAATTCAATTAATTATTCTGTATTACATTCCTGTTTTCATCGGGTAGAAATGTGACACGTTAGCAGGTCCTGCACCTGGAGAATAGACCAGTACTGGGGAATTTGCATCCCTCAGGTACCTGTGGCCTCCCTTGCCATCTGCCTGCAATGTGGCAGGAGCTGGGGCTTGTTCCACTGGGCTCCCATGGCGGAGCCGGTTTCCTACACTCGTGTCTCCAGCACTTAAAAGAAATGTCATGGACTCCATAAAGATTAGAACTGAGAAGTGCTCATGCTCTGTGATTTGCTTGTTTCTAAGGTGACTTTTCTCACATTACTCCAAGTCATTGGTTGCTGATCTCACCTCATCTCCCTGTGGACACAAGCTCTCTGTCTTCTGAAGGACCTGAAGGGAGCCTATAAGAAAGATGGGGAGGGACTTTTTACAAGGGCATGGAGTGATGAGACGAGAGGGAAAGGCTTTAAACTGGAAGAGGGGAGATTTAGACTGGATATTAGGAAGAAATTCTTTACTGTGAGAGTGGTGAGGCCCTGACCCAGGTTGCCCAGAGAAGCTGTGGGTGCCCCCTCCCTGACAGTGCCCAAGGCCAGGTTGGATGGGGCTTGGAGCAGCCTGGGCTGGTGGAGGTGTCCTTGCCCATGGGGGGTTGGACTGCAGAAGCTTTAAGGTCCCTTCCAACCCAAACCATGCTGTGATTCTGCTCAACCTTCATCCCTAAAAGCCCTTCAGTCAGGGTCTTGCAGATCCAGCCCAGGAGCGTCTTGAGGTCAGGCCCATCCTCACCTCGCCCTGCCAGGTGAAAGAGACACCAGGTGGAAAGGATTTCATCTCCTGGCTTCTCCGTGCTCCAGGTCGAGCTGTGGCTGAGCCCAGCTGTGCCTTCCCTGCAGCTGGAGCCCCTGGCCTCTCCCCTGCCCCTGTTGAACATTAACTGTATCCCTGCCTGCGTGCGGAGGGGGAACCAGGGTCCAGCTGACAGCAGTGACAAAGAGCTGGCAGGGCTGAAAGATTCAATTTAACTGTCTTTCTCCTCCCCCGCTTCCATATGCGAGGGGGGGACAGCGCTGTTCCTGCTTTTGAAACTGGCGGTGCAAAGGAGCATTGGTGTCCTCATTTTCCTTCCTCCCTATTGATGTATCATTGCCAGGATGAAAAAGGACGTCTCAAGAGCTTTTGAAAAAATGGGTGACTACTCAAGACATTTTATAAAGGAGGAAGAATGGGACAGAAAATAGGGCTCGGTAGGGGGTAGAAGGAGCCTGAATGCGTGCCTTGTCTGTCTTTTCTTTCGCTTGAAACCTGGAGCTGTTGTTCCTATTCCAGTTCAAACTGTCACCTTTAGTTCATGATGGCTTTACTGCCCTTGCTCCTGAACCTCAACAGATTGGGGCTTATTTACCTATTCACACTCCGCTGTGGAACCTCATTAATAGGCTTATTAGCCACACCATTCACGTGCGGGAGGGCCCACAGAAAAGATCCCAGCCACTTTGAGAGGAGGAGGAAAAAACTGTAAAGAGATTATGCCCTCATTCAGCAGCCTCGCTGCTCTGAAAGGCGCCCTGGGCCCACTGAGATCTCTTGAAGCCTAAATATGATGACAGAATTGATCCCCCCCCTCCCCTTTTAATTCCAAACATGCTTCTGCTTTTCTCAGATTGAGGAGCTGGGCTGGTGTGGGCCACTTTAGGAGAATGTGGCTCATTTAAGAGAAAAGGCTGCTATTGATAGACTGCTATCTTTTCATCCCAAAAAAAGAATAAATTTTGACAAGTGCTTCCAGACGTTGGAAATAGGTGTTCTGATTTGTCATTTTTAGTGGAATGCTTCCTTTTCTTTCAGAGTATGCAAAGATATCGATGAATGGGGAAAGGTATTGCAGCTTCCTGTGTCGGACAATAATTTATGTGAGAATGCGTTAACAACGTTTTCAATGGGAGATGGACATGCACGGAGCTGAGAAAATTGGATCTTGACTGTGACATCTCAGCTACTCAATTAGAACATTCAGATCTCTCTTGCTTAAGGAACAGCAACAACAAAAATTAAACCTATGTTTCCAATAAATTACGAATTTGCTGTCCCTCATGAAACCTGCATTACTGGTGGGAAAGTACTTTTTGGGAGGTTAACTACATACTCTACAGAAAACTTGTTTTCAAGTTTCTGGTGTCTGGAAGGAGGTAAATAGAGAGTTACACTGTGCTATGTGGCCGCAGTCCTTGAAAATCCCCTTGATCAATATTGCATCCAACATATAAAATGTACAGTAGGGCTATACTTAAATAAAGTAACATTAAATTGATCAACACTGATTTCATCTGAGGCAACCACCGCTTATTGATTTTGTTGTCAAGCTGATTCTACAAAGCAAGCATTACATGGGCTCTGTATTAGCAACCTTTTAGTTAATGGTATCTACAGCAAATGTTTTATTAAGCAAGTACCAGGATAAGTTATACTGAATTTTGAACGCCAATATTATGCTGTTTTAAATCTGTGTGTCCAGGCAAATGCTGATGACAGAACTATTTGACAACTTTCCCTGTTTGGGCACCACACATGCCATTGTTGGAGGTGCACAGTCAGACAACTGCACAAGGCAGCCAAAATCAAGCCTTGCACCGAAAGGGTCCTGAACTGAGGGTGATTTTTTGACCGGGTGTTACTCAGTCATCGTCTCTACCCGGGACAGGCCACTGGCCAGCCACAGCTTCTGGGTCAAAAAAACATTTCTGAAGAGGTTTTGGTGGAAAGCAGCTCTGCTGGTACCATTATTGTGAGAATTCAAGTGGCCCAGCATCACCCTGCTCCGTGCGGGGAAGCGGAAGGGCACCGAGCCGGGTTGGCAGTGTCCAAAACAAACCGCCTAGGTGGGACACGCCGTGCTTCCCATCTTTCCAGCCTGTTAGAACTTTTAGTGGTGTAACCCAAGGGAAGCTGTGCGGGATCTCTCTCCCTCCAGCCTTGGGACCGCTGCGGGATGGAGCTAGAGAGGACGGGGACGACGACACTCCTGCTCCCCTATTTTTAACGCTTAT
>NW_010207638.1:0-5442 GCF_000695765.1 Mesitornis unicolor
TGGTGGCGGCCAGGTGCGGTGGGGCTCCGCCGCCCTTTCAGGGGCGCGGGCCGCCTGGCTCCTACACACCCCACTCGGCTTCTTACCCCGGGACCCGCGGTCACCCCGCTTTTATGTCGGTAAAACTCCCTGTATTTTTATCTTTTAGAGCATTTCGCGAGGGCTGGGTGTGAAGGCGTGCGGTGTAACTGCTGGTTCTGCCACGCCGTGCTCGCAGAGGCGCTCCTCGGTGTTTGCCGAGGGTAGGCAGGTACGCAGCACCAGCGTCTGAGCTCAAAAAAGAGGTGAGGTGGGAGAGGCCCCTGGGTGTTTCAGGATGGGTCCACAAAGGAGGCAGAAGATACTTGCAGCCGCGAAGACGTGGGAAAGGTGAAATCTCAGGGCAGCGGCTTTACAGACGTTTTCTTACGGGCCCACTTCCACACGTGTAAGATTTCTCCTGAGGTTGTGAACCTCTCTGGGGAAGCTGTTGGTTCCAAGCGGCTGTGGACAGATGCAGCCGTTTCTGCAGTAGCATGGATGTAATAGCAAAAGGGGCTGTAAGGGTTAAATCACAGCTTGTACCAGTATCCCAGACAGTTGTTTTTTCCCAGGAAAGCTTATTCTATCTACTGCCGACTTTTGGCAGCCGATGAGGTTTGGGGAAGCAGAATATTTGCTGATAAAACTCACAGTGGTGACAAGCTGCTGGTTGTGAAGGACAAAGGTTTGAGATCTGATTCTTGATCTCTCATCTCCTGCTGAGCTGGGAGCTATTAAAGTAAGCTTTTGTATTTATGTTTCGTGACTGGTATGATTGCACACACCACGAAGAAGTTAAAACTTGAGAAAGCCATTCTCTCAGCTTCATGATGAATGTCCAGGAGTTATATGTATGTTTTCATAGAAAAGGGTCTGAATCACCTCTCACTTATTTCACTGAAAATCAGATCTAAGCTTAGATGGAGTGTGAAGAGTTGAAGTAGTATGTGGAGAGAAGAATGAGGCCTGTCCTATGAAATGTCCAATAGTGCCAGTGTTCTGAGACAGTAAAATTAAGAGTTGTCTTGATATTAAGTATACGGAACCATGTGTGAGTTCAGCTATCCTGAGAGACGAGTTGCCTGAACACCTCTGAATCCTTCTGAAAAGCGTGTTTTTGAAATCAGGAGTGGCTGCAAAGTGGCCATTGTGAACAGCCATGGACGTTGCACACCAGCCCGGTCCATGTGAACCACAGCAGGGGAGTCAAAGCCAAACCTATTCATCGAGTTAGCTAATTGCCATCACCATAACGTGCTGTGACAGCCTTCTTGCAATCTGAAGACACAAATTGGACCTTCTTGAGAACTGCAACATGTGACAGTAGTCTGAGAGATGAACTGTGACTGCAGTGGATTCCTCAGGACAGAGGCAGGATTTTAAGTAGCTTGCTTTGCCTTTATATCTGTGAATTTTGCTTTTTTATTTTTTCTTTGTGTGTTTGGGGGCACACTGTGTTTGTGTTTAGTTTTACCTATTCTTTTAGTAAGTTGTACATAAGATTATTTAAAGAACGCTGAAAAAGTATTTCTCTATAATTTTGCTTCTTTTGTTCACCGAATGAAGTAATAAACATCAATTACTTTTAACGTTTTCTTGTTTAGGTCTTAATTGAAAATGTGCTGAAATCAGCTTTGTTTCCAAATGAGTTCCGAATATATGATCATAAATTAAAGCCTACTGTTTCAAATACTGAAGAGCACGAGGAACTTCACATGCAAGAGTGTTCATCAGCTTTAATAAGGTGCTACTTACATCAGTAGACTCAGGTATTATCTAGACGATCTTGATTTTATGCATTCAAATTATGTTTACTTTAAAAACATTCCTTGAAAAATTCATCATTGCTACAACTTTTAGTTCAGTCCATTATTTTCATCTTCTGCCTGGGTTTAAATTAACGGTTCTTATATTAGCTGCAGGTCTGGTGGAAATTGTTCCTACTGTACCATCTTTTTTTCTGAGAGTTATGGACATTTGGACTCTACTTCCAGCTTTGACTGACTTGTGATTTGATCTCTCTAACTTACTAAATTGAAGGGTTAGGGGAGCTCCAGAATACACACACAGTCTCCATAGGAGTATGGTGAATGCTTCTACTTTATTGTGAAACACAGGCATATTTATATACTACAGAGGAATACATGCAGCATAATATTATTGGTTCAACCATTCGCATAATGCCTCTTATAATGATTGGTTAGTTATATTGCTAACAGCACGCTTTGGTTTTTGCAAGCCTTGCGTTTTCTCTATACCTTTGCTTTCATTTTCTTTCTCACTGTCTCTTTGTTACCTATTTCCTCAGTTCCGAACCTTCCTTTGATACTTAGTTTCTCATTCCCCAGCCGTCCTTGGACACAGTGTCTTTCTCAAAGCCTGGATTGTTCATAATACCCCACATTGCAACATGCCCCTGTTGCTCAAGAAACTCCTCTACACTAAGTTCCTCTACATTATGATCTCCCATTGTATAACGTATGGGAAAATCATCCTTAAGTGCTTTGTAGGGGCTTCTTAGCAGAGCAGGTAAAAATGGATGATTCAATGAAATATAAAAAAAATGAAATGCAGATAAATGCTATTCCCAGTGTGCATGCTACTGTTTTGTGGTTGGGGTTTTTCAATTTAAGTTCAGTTGTAAGCTGAAACTGTACAAGATAAAAGAATAGGAGTGGCTTCCTACTGCCATTTCAGTCTACGTCTGGTGTTACTAATTTTAGTGGGAGCTACAGTGTGCTCTTTTGTCTTGATTTCCAGAGTGCCGCCATGGGTATGTCGAATTGCAGCATCTAAGGTGAGTTAGCCTACCCAGAGCCCTTGGCTACTGTGGCAAGGCTACCTGGTGCCTCGGCCTGGGCCGGTTTGATTACACTCTCCAAGTTATCTCCTCCATACATGGCACACTGCAGCAGGCATATCCTGCACAGCACACGCTTCAGGGCACGGTCAGATTGCCCAATTCCCCTCATGGCCGTGTGCCTGCTGACTGCACATCTGCAGATGTAGATGTGCACTTTAGTGACTTGTGCACTGCCTGAATCTCACCCCTACCCTTTATGAGCAAAAAAAGACACTTTGTAAAGCAAGAAGCACCATGAGGCTGCCAAAAAGCATCATTTGCACATAGAGTAATTTGTGCAAATTGGGCTTGTTACATCAGCTTTTGTACAGCTCCAGCCAGGATGGCACACCTGGTCACACCAGTGATAAACTGCTCTGCTATTTGTAAACATGACACACGCATACAGTGATACAGGCTGGAAGGAAATAGGAATCATTGTGCAATCTGCATGCAGCATAATCACCGTGACCACAGTAACATGATGATTTAATTTATGGTAAGGCTGACACGCTTGCCTTGTGGTGGTGTGTGCTCCAGCGCTGTTTTATCATCTCATGTAAACCCTAAGAGAACCAGTCTGATCTTATTTTTTTTTACACCAAGTGTGTCAAATGCATAGTTGTGAATATAACATTGATATGTTTTGCACTGAGCTCTCTTCTTGAGTGAAGTCTGACGTTAAGTCAGTGCAGAAGCAATTCAGTGTAATCCCCTTGCTGAGAACTTCCCCTTGGAGCGCTTTCTGAGGAAGAGACCCAAAGCTCCATGAGGGATAACAATAACCTGGAATAGCTCGGCCTGGAAATGTCTTTCTAACCCCCCACATTGTTTTGTCAGCTACTTATGCTCTAGAAAGTAAACCCACCAATTCCTCTTAAACTGATGGAATAGCCATAAAGCTCTTAAAACTATGGCCCTTTGCCTGCAAACACCAGCAATACATTTAACTAAGAGGACAAAGTCCCATGAGCAGTCCTGCACAGGGAAATTTAATGCCACTCTTAACAGCATGAAGTTACATTGGGTACAGACCCAATGATCTGCTCTTGACCCCCTCTCCAACTGATATAACTGGAATGCCCATATCAGCCTATATATGTCATTTATTTTTCTGTATGGAAAGCAGCACAGAGTAAACAAACAGCCCAAGTCCTCCTGTAGGTGTCTGCACAGTTTAACCTTCAACCCAGCACACTGCCATGATCTGAAGATTGCTGTCAACAGCTTGCAGGGAAGGGTGTTCACCACCTATTAAGGTTTTCATCCTCCTGCATTACGTAAGAGGTTAACAAGGAACTACACCCAGTCCAGGGCACTGTGAGGAGCTGGGTTCAACGTGACAGAATCTGGGAGGGAGCAGGACAGGTTTATGCGACCAAGGAAGAAAAGTCAGGTCAGGGAGCCTAATAAATTTAAACATTTTTCATGTACCCAAGTATACCCTGGCAGGCCTGAATAAACTGAGACTGCGAGACTTGTGAATTTTTTTGAACTCATTAGAAGTACTGAGATACACACACTAAAATTAAGGTGTTTTCAGTAGTATGAATTTAGAAATTAGAGCAATAGGAATTGAGACAGCTAGTTGATTTTTATGAGTTGCGGACACTTCCTTAGTTCAGAACTTCTGTAAATAAGGTATTATCTTTGTGAACAGCATGATGTGAAATTTCCCAAGCTATAAACCAGACAGTGCTGTCATAGCTATGATTTCATGATTAAAACCTACACCTTTGAACCGTAAACAGCTTTCCATTCTCACTACAAAGAATTATGCACGATTTCAAGAATCTAGGAGACCAAGGCATACTATTATTTCCCTATCAGACAGATTTTCTGTATGTGCCATCTTTAGTTATTCAACTTAATAAAAATGACCCATCTGAATTCAGAGCACACATCTTGCTACTGATATACAAAACAGTAATTTAAGTTTTATGTATAGAGGGCAGAGCCTTTTGCCTTGAGGTAAGCAGTCTGTAAGAGAGTAATGCAGCCATACAAAGCAAGGGTAATGAGATGACTCCTACCTCCTGTCACACACATTTAGCCTTTTCCACTCCTCACACCACCATAACAGCAAACTGGTCTTTGAGAACACATCTATGCAACACAGCCAATATTAATTTTCTGGTATCTAAGTGGCAAATTGTAACCTCCATGCCAGTGACTAGCTGACACCAAAACAGTGGGGCAAACTCCAAGGAAAACGTGCATTAACCACATCTGTGTACAACAGTTGGGTTTTAAATTTCCTTATTCTAGTTCACGTTTAATCTCATTTTACAACTCTACAGAGCAGGAGCTATGTCTTATGTTTCTGGGATGCTTAGCACAGGTCACTGAACATGCGTGGGGTCTTTGGCTGCAGTTACCATACCAGTATTTATGCCAGTATTTATTACTGGTGTTTCTATGTGTGCACTGATGAGTGAGCCGAACAGCACAGCCTGAATAAAATGTCTCTTTTCTTTTCAGAGAGGCAAAAGAGGGATGCAGCTCTCAGCAGCAGCCTTTTTCACCAGACACTCCTTGGAGCTTTGCTGGCTGTAGTACCTTAACATCTCCCACTTTCC
>NW_010207638.1:5473-25359 GCF_000695765.1 Mesitornis unicolor
TGAGCAGATTGGCTGCCGTTCAGAGACACCAATCACCATTTCAAAAGCAACATCCTGGCAGCAGGACTGTTTATATGAAAAACAGATTAAAGTTAAACTCCAGCTACCATTATAAGTTCAAAACCTAGGACTCTAGACATGCCTTTTACTTGCTTATTACTGCTATAATAAAAAATATGGGGTATTCAACTAGAACACCCATGTTTATTTTAACACTGATTCTTTGCAAAATCAACAGGTTTTAAGCTAATGTCAAATGTCTCAAAATATATTGCATTAGTTTTAGAACCCAGACTCTCTTCTTTCAAGAAATAGGATCAGTCCACATAAAAATAAATGCCATGGTTTCAATTACAAATTTCTACAATATTGATTTTTGAGTATGAGGTTCAGTAGTGTATATTACTTTCCACATGGAATTCTTATGCAGAAGGCTATGCTCCAGTATCACAAAGATACCGATATTTACCTGTGAAGCATTCATGTGTGAAAATCTATCGTTTTGAACAAAACTGTCCAGTTAAGGTATCTGTTGAGAACTTGCCTTGTGTAAAAGCTGTTCGTTCAGACCTGAAGCCATTGCCATTGACTTCGGTAAAAACATTCTAAAAACATTCAGCATTCTTGAGGTTTTTACAAACAGAACAGATAGAACATGATGGTCTCAGAGGTCTTTTCCAACCGAGCGATTCTGTGATTCTGTGAACAGTCAAATAATTCCTGATCTGACTGAACAGAATAATCAACAGAAATGAATGTATCTGTGATAACTGCACTGGTTGATATGCCTTTTTAAAATGGGCAGAAATTGCTTTAATAAAAGAGTCGTGTGCTCAGATCAACATTTTTTTCCTCCTACCATCGACTATGTTTTAAAGGTCCAACCAAAACACTTGAGTACTCATTTTTTAATCAGCATGAAGACAAGCTAGGATTTTCTGGTAACTAGGTAGCAGAACCATTAAAACAAAGGATTCAATACACATTAGAAGCTTCATTTTTACAATTCGCTGGTATAGATATTTACAGTATAAAAGGTAAAAAAAACAACCTCAGAAGTAAAAATAATCTACATCTGAAATTACAATTTTACCAGCAAGTATGGAAAATAATTATTTTTAAAATCACTGTGTCCACAAATTTTGCAGTGTTTTGATTACCATCAGCCTCATTAAGTAGCAGATATTTGCCTGTGTTTCCTCCTAAGTGACCTGTGTGAAATCATGGTGAGTCAGTGGCTGAAATGAGAGCACGGGCCTGTTCTCCCGCTTTCCACCCCATGTGTCCTCATCGCTGACTCAGCACGAATTCAGGCTCCACGCCACAGATCTTCACTGGGGATGAGCTACAGTGATTGCAGAGTTCACGAGAGACTGAGATCCCCACAGGTGGATAACTTTAGGAAGGGCTGTCATTTTGGTATGGTAGCGTTCACGCTACCAAGCGGGATGTTACGTACCCGATACACGCAGCTCACAGTGTTACTCTGATCCCATCTCACAGAAGCCACTGTCTGGAGCAGACAACAGTTAAGTTACACGTATGTTACTATCATAAAGCTCTTATCAGTTCATATTTATAATGTAAGGATTTATTTATAATAAACAGAAAAATTCTGAATATTCTGCAAATTATCATTCTGGGTTACAGAAAACCTACCTTAAATAATTCTTCACACATCTCTAAGTTCAATTAAATAACATTGCAGCAAAATACTTCAAGTGTGCAAATTCTGACAGTGACTTCTGCAAGAGATTTTATTCTGAAATAAACTAAACCATCACTATTTGAAAAAAATCTCTCTCAGTGTAAACCAACAGAAGAAAAATCCTAAGAGTTAATTTTCAGAAGCAAGGGAAAACGAAAACTGGTAAAATTATTTGTCTCCCTTCATTCCTAGGGGAGACATTTTGTCAGCTGCCAAGGAACACGCTCGTGTTTCACTGGCTGTGAAGATTTAGCAGACAGAACTTCCTGCTGTGAGTTTCAGTTCTGCTACAGATTTACTGTAGCAAAGTAGGTCTAGAAACACAGCAATGTCACCTAGAAAGAAAAATAAATGCCAAGCTGCTGCATCACTTCAGGACTGAGCTGATGTTTCTACACGGAAATTCAATTTTAATATAAACCAAGTCACTAGACTTACCTGCAGTGAAACCTATTACAACTGTCTGATTTACTGCCTCCTAAATGTGATCTGCAGATTGTGGTCTGTCAGATACCAGATGATGATACATAAACAGCTGCTTAAAACCCTCTAATGCATAAAGAGAAGCAATCAAGGAAAGAACAAAATGGAGGAAAATGAAAACAAACATTCCAAGTTTGTCTTAATTTTTATTTGGCAGTAAATAAAAATCACTGTGACAATATTCTACAACATGATCACTGAGAGTGTAGCTTTTTTGTTAGGTGGCCATTGGATTACAAGCAAAAATTGAAAAGTATTAGCATATGCTTTTAATATACAGGCCATCCAGAGCCATTACTTTTTTATGATTTTTGTCTGCATTGCAGGTAAGGCTGCAGTTACAGAATCAGATCAGAGAATTCTCCGTGACATTGTGTATTGATTCAGAAATGAGATTTCAGGTAAGTATAAGGATCCATTTGCACAGATGCAACTACAAGTTTGGGATCACTGCAGCATCTGTGTTTGTTTCTGCAGAATAAACCCATGCTATCATCTTAAATGAGTATATCAAAAGTTCATATGACAAGCAGAACCTCACTTTAACTAAAAGGTGAAAAGATTTTGCAAGTTTGTGATATGTAAAACATTTTTTCTTTCCCTTTTCCTGTTTCTCTAAGGTGTTTTTTAAACAAGTTTAAAAAAATTTATGGCAAATGATCAGTATGCTGCATCTGAGAAATATTTTCTTTGCATATCAAAAAACCTCCTAGTTTTCCCCTCTGCAGCACTGCAGATGATACAAAAAAATCTGACTATTATTCTTAGTCGTATTTCACGTTGTTACAAAGACTTTGGTATACTTCATTCCAGCCAATAAGTAACACATTATAACGTGAACAATATGGGAAAAGTAATGAGGATTTTGAAGTCATTATTATATTTTGGCACACTGTCTAAGTATTACATAAGCTTATCATCTTTCTGTGCTACACTTCATGTTTAAAGAGCAAATGGTAATTTTGGAAAGCAGTTACATTCCAGTTTTGATTAGTGTAGCAAATGCTAGTATGTATTTTTAAAACGTTTTGTGTCAGAAATTTCAAAGTATATTAAAATTCTTTTTGAAACACAAATTTTCACTACTTCTTGAGGTAAATGAGAAAAAAGATGCACCAAAAATGACAGAGAGAGATCCTGGGCGAAGGAACAATCCTCAATTCCCTATTCAGGCAAAAGCATAAGCCACAAACAGGGATTTTATCAGATAAATGAATCCATAAAACAACTGTCACCTTTCAGATTTCCTTCCAGTCAGTGCTCTCACATCTCAGGCAGAAAGGCAGCAGTGAATGAAAAAGTAGGCAAAAGAACCCTTGCTGTAACTTCCAGTCCTTACTCACCTCTCCCATTCTTAAAGAGTTCCACCCCTTTCTTCAGTAATGCCTTTTCACAGGCAAACATCACCACTGAACAACAATAACACAGGTCCACAAGTTATATATACGATTACAGTATAGCGATATCCAAATTTCAGTGAAGTCGGCATAATTCACAGTCAAACTATGCAGGAAGTGCGGAGGAAACCAATTTCCCAATCCATTATACAAAACAGTTTGCTGAAAATATGAAGAAATCTTCTCCTGAGAGAAAAATCAGCAGAGTAGCAAAAATAAAATGCACCTTCCTTGAATTTTATTTTGACTCGGCATCTTCATCCACAAATTCAACTAGTGGAGCGTGTCTATTGGCCTGGGCACCCTCTTGGAAATGAACCTTTTTAATCACTCCTGCCTTTGGAGCCCTTATGGTGTGCTGCATAGAAACACATCAACAGTGAATCAGCAGAGTACTACTTTTCTCTCTCTAACAAATGCTGGTATTACTCTTTGGTGCAAAACAGAACAGAACACACTTAATTACTTCCTCTGCCACAAGTATATTTATTTTAAACCTTCTTTTAAAATGTTATCCTACGCCTTTTTCAAGTTTTCTTTTCTCATCAATATTTATTTTGATAAGTATACTGGGGACAAAAATGCTATATAATGTTATATTGTGAAGTATGAACAGCTGACTGCTATTTTATTTCAGTAATACTTTGTGTTATTATAATAAATACCAGGCAGAAATAATACAGTTTTAGTCAAAAATGTTAATCATAGAGCAGATTTGTTCCTTTTAGTCAATCTTCAGATTCCTCTTAAGATGTTTTTGTTTGCTGGCCAGAAAGGGTCTTTATTGAGCAGATACTTGGCAAAATCCACATGAAAGACAAATACAGTTACTACTGACAGTAAAGGAATAACATGTTTACATAGCAGTCCTCAAATTGGTCTGCTTGCATCGTACCAGGTTAGATCTCTAAGTTTTGGGAATTTTCTAGATAGGGTTAGTCTAATATCAAAACATTTACTATCAGATATTAAATCCTCACATGTAAGCAAGGATTCATTCAAATAATAAACTGCTTTTTCAATTTTACATTTATATTTCAAGAACACTGCAAAAAGAAAGAACAATTTGGATCATGTCAGTCTGAGGTATCAGCTGGAGAAGCACAAACACTTAGCATCCAACCACAAAGAATTTTGGGTGTATTTTTTTAGTGCACAGATGACGTATTTAATGTAATTTATAAAAGGATGTGATAAGGGAAAGGCAAATTTTCTCAACAATGTTACTTCTGCTACCACAAACCGAAGTTTAAAATAAACTACCAAGCAAACCAAACCAGTCGAGGAAACTGTAATTCAAGCAATTTGAGCCATGGTCAAGAAATGTGACAAGATACAAACGGCCAAAACACAAGACCACTGAACGGCACATGGACAATTACAAAGAATCTTTAGTGTACTCTCGCTAAAACTTTACGTAAGCAATAATAGAAAGATTATAAACAAAAAAATCTGAGGCATAATTACAAAGCCACCATTAGCTAAATTTCTGCATGAAGTAACTGCAGACTTTACATATGCTTGTATCCCAGACCGTCAGCAAGCGCTGTACCTAGACAGTTTTCTGCTAGGAAAACTGAGATGAGGGGAGAGAAAGACTGACAAAAGTAAACACATGTGAAATATCTGCAGAATACCATGGATTATGTAACCGTCATTTGCTAATAAAATCACAGCAGATATAATCCTCTAAAATCTAGTCTCGCACACCACTTGTTTTACAGCATATAAAGCGATACTGACATCTGTAAGCTATAATCTGCACTATACTTCAATAATGCAACCAAAACTGATTAAATTATGAACAGATTTTTATTTTCTCAGTAACTAAAAGCTTCAATATGTCACTCACCTCCATTTTCATAGCTATCATAACCATTAGCGGGTCTCCAATCTGAACCTTATCCCCTGCTTTAACGAACACCTACAATACAAGAGAAAATTGGAAACTAACCATGGATGTACATACCATTAAAAATCATCACCTGGATCTTGCCTAGCACAATCCAATGAGTGACTGTGATCTTGGAAAAACAGCCTCATATCATCTTTGTTATTACTAAACTGGGTATGTGAGTTCCCTAGATAATACTCCAGGAGTGCTGGAGGCTCTAGAAAGAGTTCAGTAACAACTAACAGGATGACCAGGAAGCCATTTATTCATCAAAGAAACACTTCAGGAGACAATGTATATTCTACCCTTTCTGTGCTTAAAAGCTTCTATTTTGAGGGAGAAAGTCCAGAACCTATTCCTGGAGCCAGTCACTAAAGTTGTTTTTAAAACAAAACCCAGAAATCAGATTGCAGGAGCCTCCTAGTTTTCCCGCAGTAACTCTGATGTAAGTGTTCACTCAGTATGCAAGAGATCCACTTTCAATATACTTCACCCTGTGAAAGGGTTCATGCCTTTTTATTGCTAGCAGAATCCTTTCACCACTAAACTCTCTCTTTTCTTTTGAAACTTTTCCACTGTACAGAAAAATACACAGGACTTACTGAGCTAAAGAAAAGGAAATAAAAACAGAAACAGAAGCATGAAACACACAGCTTAACAAAAAAGGCATTTCTGAGCATTTCTATTTTTTTGCAAGTGCATCTAGCATCTCATTCTTTTGGTTAGATGCAATGGATCAAACAGCCTGTAACATTTCAGGGAAGTCTGATTTAGAAAGTAATGAAGATGAAGACAAAATTATTTAAGCAGTAGGATCAATTAAATATTCTGATGTTCCAGAGTTCCAGAAAAAGAAGACCTGAAGCCTGAAAAACTTGAGTGGCTGCTGAAAAGTAAGCAGGGGTTTTTTTTAATAGGGAGAAGCCACACAGCACTGACATTTCTGGCTCCGATTCTTTCCTGGCAATACAGAAGCAAGCACCATTTCTGGAAGAGTGAACTTGGATACGTATCGGAGAAATCATACCCACATTACTATTACTCCTATTGTAATTACCTTTTCAACTGTGCCTGTCATGGGCGCTACAGCACCACTTTGTGTTCCCACCGAACTCACTGCGGACAAGTACTTGGGGACAGGAAGGCCAATCTGAGCGCTGCCTTCCTACAGAAATAAAATCGACGACATACGAGTTAACAACATAAAATAACAACACTAGCAGACATGCTGGCTTCAGTCAAACCAGTCAACTGTTCAGGGTGGCAGACTACTGGGCTGAGAGCAGCAGAGGACTGAGCATGCTTCCTGCTTGGCCAATGTCTAACTCCTTAAAAGCGACACCTGCTGCTGCTAAGGTGCTGTAGGAAACAGACTGCACAGAACCACTGTCCCAGGCTCACACCTTCCCTTGAATAGGTTTTAGAAAAATGAGTAAAGGTAGTTTGCACAAGGGGTAGGCAGGTTGTTGCAACAGGAAAGACATGGGCATCTTCCTGGCCAAGCATAGTCAATAGGAGTGTTTCACAATCCACAATAAATGGGTTTGGTACTAAATATAATGAAAAATCCTCACCATCATCCAAAATCCCCCAATTCCTATCAGACTTGCTACCGAGAGTTTCCCAAAGACTCGTTCTCCCCCACATCCTGCCCATACCCTAAAACTCCTGTGATTTCTGCTGGATCCCCCACCCAGACTCTACTCTGGTACCCCAGGAAAACTGAACTTTGCCATTCCAGTCCGAGTTACTTTGTCCTCATCATTGAAGCAGCCAAGTTTTCACTGCATTCTGCTGAAAGTCTTAAAGGGCTCAGAGCTAGAGGTTAATTATTTAAAGTAATACAAAATAATTTACTTATTTAGATTACTTTTTCAGTTACTTTAAGGCCCTGTAATCTTTTTAACTGCAAATAAAAAACTGCCAGCATAATCAAGCCAATTAGGGTACCTCATCTTTCAAATGCCAATATTTATGCAACGCAGATAATGCCACAGTAAATAGTAATTTCAATCTTTTAATATCAGCTGAAGTTACCCTTCCTCAGACCAGTATCGATTTATTATCATTTCATTTTCAATTGAAATACATCAAAATAAAAGTATCATTTACAAGCACTTTCAAATAATTCCACTTGAAGTAACTGCTACTGTTCTATGACAAACTCAGACACTTGACCATTTCAACATTTTGTGTTCCCTCATTTGTAAGTCCTTTGTTTCAGCTAATTGCTTTTTATCTTCCCAAAGTAATTAATTTTCTCACTCACTGACCATAAGTAACTAAATTCTAATTATAGCTATAAATCCAACAAGTATCAAAACATTATGGGCCAACTTCAAATTATGGTTCTCCTTCATATTCTCCTGCAACTTATACTGTTCATTTATATGGATAAAGCTCTGAAATTTTGTAATTGTGATAATAAAGAAAGGAACTTTACCGGAAAGAAGAGATAAATGGTGTTGTCCAAAATGACCAATTTGGACTTACACACTGTTCCATTCACTGAAGACCTCAAGTAAACAGAATCACCCTCATTGAGGATCTCTCCAGAAACCAGGAACGTTTTATCTTGAATCTGCAAATTAAATGTTTTTATAAGGACAAAGGCTAACCCTTCACGAACAACACACCAAAAGTTCGTATTTGTAACAGACGCCCATAACCTGTGATTCTTCAGATAATTCTGGATTTTTTTTTTTAACAAAAAGCACTTTTAAATCTTACATATCCTTTATTATTCAGCTAACAGACTATCTTCTGTATCCAGTGCCATCAGCTCAGACAATTAGCTAATATGCTCTTCCAGGACAATTTTCATCATAAACAATGCAATAGCACTCAGCAAAACACAAAGGTACGTTATTTCTCAGGAAAAAAAAAATCAGAATATTCAGTTTAGTGATGCTACTAGAAGCCAGTATTTTTAATTTGTCCTAGCATCCTGACTTTCTTCAAACTGAAAAATTCCACACTGTTCAGCTGACATCGTAAGACTCCACAACGCTTTCCAAAAGACAGGTAGCTTCTTCCTCACTCTTGAAAGCTTATAGCATTTTTTCTACTTTTTGCTGACATTACTTACATGAGATAAGCCTAAAGTCTAAAAGCTCTTCTGCATTATATATGTAATCAATAGGTTCAAAATAACCTACTAGAGGGATGTGGGTTACCTCCATATTCCTAACAGTAAAAACAAGGGTTCGAGTTACCAAATGTGGATATACAGAGGAAAGCATAACAATTTTCTCACTATTTCTCTAGTATGCTCATCTCTGTACAGTCTAAGCAGTTCATAAATACTGACTTATTCTCATCATTCCCCTTTTCTGACTACTGGAAATAAGAAGCTGAACTAGAGAGAGGGACTGCATTCTCAAACATGCAATCACTCTGGGTGCCAAATCTGAGAGAAAACTCATTCGAGTCCAGGTAATGCAAGAGGGATACTCAACACTCAGCAAAACACAACTCCCATAACCCACATAACTGGAGACTACCACACATGTGCACACAAAAATATCTACGTTTAAAGCATCTTGAGCTGTATCCTATAGGATCTCTGTAGTGCAGACAGAAAAAGAAGCCAATCCTGTACTGGGGTATTATTAAATTATTAAACCAGAGGATTTACTACTCTCCTCATTCGTCATTTGGTGATCACTTTCCAATTTCTATCTTCAAAGTAAAAAAAAAGTATTATCTTACAAATAATGCTCTAGAAAGCTTTTATTTATCCCACAGGAGATCCAGCTCATGCACAGAATAAAGCAGGAGCCCTGTGAAAAAAAAGTCTCTTTAAAGGCAGATTTGAATCTAACTTCCACTGTTTTAGAAAGACAAATTTAAGGAAGAGGAAGAGAAAGGGTAAGCTCTTTAAATACTGGAAAAACAAATGTTTTTCTTAGTCTTATTTTCAGAAGCATTTTAGTATCTCTTCCAAGCCAATCCAGCGTCTAGCAAAGATAATTTCAAGCCAAAATAACAGTCCACAACAACAGCTGCAAGCAAACCAAAAATAGAATCCTGTATCAGCAATTACCAAGGAACTTTACTGACATTTAATACCAAGAGAAGTCCACAAGAAACTGATCCTTCTTTTATCTAATGAAATATCAGAAAAAATTGGACATCTACCTGCATGTTGTATGACCCTTCTTGATTGTAACTTACAGCTACATCCACAGCTGTTCAATAAAACAAAACATGTGTATGTAAGCAGATTTAATTATAGGATCTAGAGAATAATGACGTAAACAATATTTAGTCTACATTTCTTGATTAAAAAAAAGATCTAGCAATACTAAGAACAAGTATTTTCAGATTAGCTTAGTGCTCACTGCAGGTTTAGTACTGAATTCTAGACAGTTTGTTTTTTCAAAGATGAACACCCAAAGTTATGCTCTGAAATCTGTACTAAGTTACCTGGACAGAAAACAGATTATTTATGGGAAAAAGTGCTGAGCACTTTCACACCAAAGTGAAGTAAAAAAAGTCAATGGCACTCAGCTCTTTCAAAAATCTCAACCTTATCCATTTAAATGCTGAGCATTAGTAGTGTCATTTGAATTTGGTTTATATCTCCTCAATATCTAACAGTACAAATTAAGCATGCGATTCTGTGAATTCCCAGCTTAAATGGTGTAAAACTCATACTGCTTCCATTTGCTGTGTCTTAGCCTGAATTTTCAAGCACCAGTTGGAAAAAATTTACTCATCAAGTATCTCCTCTCCCTCCACGCACTTTTTTAACTTACTGGTTTCTCCATCCAGCAGAGACAGTTTTCTGGTATAACATATGTTTATTCTTCTACCAGTGCTGGATGCAAATGGTGAGAATTTATCTAAAACAGAAAATATCAATACATTACTTTCATTCTACTTTGACAAAACACAATACTTGGAACTTACACCATAAAGTCACCGTCCTAGCATTACTACCACCATACTTATATATTTATACTGCAAAAGATATATAGATACATACAGATATATCTATATATGTATATATCTCTATATATGTATATATAGCTACATACAGATATATTTATACTGTAAAAGACTGGGGAACTGCTGTAGCTCCAACACAGAATAAACTGAGGCTGTGCAACCTACAGAAAACAGGACATAACAACAGCCCTTGCTAAGGAGGAGGATATGGACTGTTCTCCATGAACACACCCTCAAACACAACAGAAAAGCATGGGAATTCAACTGCAACACAGCAGGTTGCCTTTAAGTAAAGGTTCCAACTGTAAGAGTAGTCAAACATGGCAGTGAATTGCCTGGGAAGACTGAGGGGTTTTGTATTGCTCTGTGTTTTTGAGAACGGATCAGATATACAGCTATTCAATACTGCCTGATCAGTTCATCATCTTGAAGCAAGGGAATAGTGTATGGGAATCTTCCCAATCCCACTCTCCCATATTTCCAGGATAGTTAAAGTGGAGGAGGAAAGAAAATTACTGAGGTTGTTGGCAGCATATATTAGATTTATATGAAGTTTTTGTTAACAGCAATCACACGCCCACTGGTATAGCCATTAACAGTGTCAGAACTCAAGAATCTTCAGCTCCTGGGGTCCTGTTCATTCCATTAAATCCTACTGCCTCTCCCAGTCCTGGCAGAGTCAATTTTATCTCTGAGGGGCTTAGGCCAGCCATAGGAATAACAGTGACAGATACTCACTGTGTTTTTGCATGTAAAGAGCAAAGGGTGTGCAGTGACAATGACGACGACTCCCAAGGTCTTTCAGATAGTGCCTATCTGAAGTGACATGGGAAGCAGTCTGTACGTTACAGTGGTGTCATATTCAGTATCTGACCCCTAACAAAAATTGCACTCTGCTCTGTGTGTAAATATCTGACAGATGCCAGAACGCAGAACTCTGAGCAGGCACAAAGTAAGGCAAAAAGGGAGCTTGCAAATTAAATAACTGCACATGAGCTCACAGCACTGCCTCATCCAGTCAGAAGGAACATAAAACAAAAGAAGAATGATCCTTACCATCTGACTGATCTCTAAAAGCATCTGTTTGCATTTTCTCTTTCAGTATGAGTCCCAGAGCTGCCTGACAGATAACTTCATGTGGGGTTGCCTTTTTGGTTGGAAACAGTTCATCGTAGTGTTGAGGAATGAAATTAGTGTGCACATTTCCAGCCGCAAACTGTGGGTGTCCTGACAGGCTCAGTAAGAAATCAATATTAGTGCTTAATCCTACAATCTGTTAAAAAAATAAATAAATAAAAATAAAATGAAAAAGGCAGCAGATTGCCAAATTAAAATGGAGTTCTGAATGAATATACAGCTTTCTGCTCAACTGATGCACAGATGACAGATGAATCTTTCTTCAGACAGCACCAGCAAAACATGAAGTTTACCAATAAAATGTAATTACTTCAACTGGTACCCTTTATTAACAACGAAACCACTGCTTCTAAAAACAGAAAAAATAAAAACAAGAGTAGCTTTCTCAAAATACTGTGAAGTCAGAGAGTTTCTCAGCAATAGTAATGGGGGATAATTTACAAAAAAACTGTTTCAGAAAATCATGCTCTGAGTATTTGAAAGAGCATTCCTAACATGAAAAGTGCCTCTTACTAAAAATGTGTTATAATAGTTCCAGGTATTGCATATTTGGTCGTTTAACAGAAAGAAGTGGGAACAGTGACCTTGATAAATTTACTACATACTATCAATTTCCTGTACTGCAAAAAAGCTAAGAAAACAACATGAAAACAGAACTACGTTTTTTAGAGAAATCAGTGTAACTGGTAACTATACTGTGCTGTCAACATTTATGGACAGAACTGCTGAGAAAAGTCTGAAAAAACCCAAGGGAATTCTTTTCTCCCTTTCACTTCCAGTAACCTTCATTTGTAGCTAAAACAATAGTGGACCAAACATTTTCAGTACCTCAATCATGTTTATGTTGCTGATCAAGCAACATAAAGCATAACTGATAAAGCGTAATTTATTTCTGCACAAATAATACTTGGTCTCGCCTCAAGTCAAACCTTCTGGATTCCACTTTTGAAAATAGTTAAAATAACTGTAGCTTTTATAGGGGGAAAAGAGGACCACTTCTTAAAAAGAACTGAAAGAATTAGAAATAATCCATATTTCTTTACCACATAGTTTAAAAATTATTGTTTTTATAAACTAGAAATTACAAGCAAACATCATCTGATACCTACAAGCTCCTTCATGTTTGAGAAAGCTCACACTACAATTGAAAATGCTGTTATTTAGCCTTACTTTTCTACAAAGTCCCAGCTGCATCATCCAACTGAAGATATCGCAAACTTACCAAAAAAAAAAAATCATCTATGTGTACAACTGGGCTTCACACTGATCTTTACTCACTCCACCAATTAAAACAGTTTGCAAATTAGGACAAAATATATCCTCTGCAAATAATGAATCTGAAATGGTAGTGGCAATGCAGGCTCCCTCTTATAAACAACTTTTGTTTTTCTGTAGTATTTTATCTGTATTTTGTTACCTCAAGACATTCACAAAGTTAGTTCAAGATCTGAAATTGTACCGGATTCCTTCTACTTACATTGTATTGATGCAAACTGTATCGCAACTTTCTCAGTGCTGCTTGACGATCTTCAGCCCAAACAACGAGCTTTGCGATCATTGGATCATAATGAACAGAAACCTCATCACCTAAAATACATTAAAAAATGCTGTAACACTAAACCAAGTATTTTCTGAAAGTTGGTAACACACAGTACTGCACACCACATGGCATTAAACTGACACAAATGATAGCTTCATTTCTCTATGTCCTTAAAGAACATTAATCTTTAATGATGTGACCCAGCATCTCCATTCCAAGTACAACTTCAGTGCAGACTTCGTTGAGGTAACATTACTTAAATTCAACTGTCTTTGTCGCAGTCAGAATGCAGGATTGATAAACTGTGATGAGAATATAATCAGCGTGAGCCAATGGACAATGATTTGGATAGAGGTAAATAAAATATTCAGTGATTGACCAAAAGTACATGGACAATCACAGAAAGGAATAATTCTGCAGAGATTTGTCTTTGCAACAACACCCTGTCAAACTTATTTAGGCCAAAGAGGGAAATGGTTACCGACAAAAGCTTTCCATGTTAAGTATTTCTGATGAAACCACTGCCTTCAGTTTTACCTTGTCTGACTCCAGTTTCTATCCTGGTGAATTGATCAGGGGGAGGAGTGGATAAGTGCAACAGTGGCCCAGCCCCTGGCATAAAGTTATTATTAGGGTCTTCAGCATATATTCTGGCTTCAAATGCATGCCCTTGGAGCAGAATCTCTTCCTGCATTAGGGGAATCTTCTCTCCTGCTGCAACCTGAAAACAGCAGTTTTTTTCTTTAGTGTGTGATCAATATTCTGAAGCACCAATGTATGAAATATTAAGTATCTTTCTTCTAAACATGAACAACTAGAAAGTACATTTAAAAAAAACAAACACAAGGAGAAAAAGTCACAGGACACAAAAGGCTAATTCAGAAGTCACTAACTCCATTTCTCTGGGACTCACCAGTCAAAGGATTTTGAATTATTATTGTGTAAATTGAGCTCCTAATATTTCACACACCTAAAATGTATGGAAAAAACATCTATTTTTTTATTCTACTAGTTATGTCAAAAATAATTAAATGTTTAGTTAAAACCTGGTGAACTAAGACAATTTTATTAGAGAAAAATAGCTCCAAAAGCAGATGATAAAATGGATTACAGGCAGCCAGCACTACTGGCATACGCTGTTGATTCTTCTGTGTACTGTGGGACCTGTACACTTAACAGAATGCTTCTCTTAAGGATATTTCTAACAATTTAAGAAACTTTAATGGAGAAAGAAACATTTTATTACTCTAAGGAATTCACATTACAAATACAGGAATACAAAGAAACACCAACACCACATCAGTTTGAGACTGAAAAAACAGGGCTTTTAGGGACAAAATAGTAACAAGAAGCTTGCTGCAGCTAAACACAGAGAAAATCCTTTAGCAGGAAGCTACACAATTTCCATCTATGTGGGAAAATACAAGTTCCTATTAAATACCTGTAGCAACATTTCAACTTGCTTTTGAAGCATGAGGGGTTTTCCATGCTCTGCCTTCTGGCACCAAACTATGGATTTCAGCAGAGACAGTACAATATAACTTAGGTCTTCAGAGAAAGAGAAGATTCACAAAATAATCTCTAAGAACTGATAGACATTTTCTATCCACTGACTCATTAAGCCACGTGCCAAGTGCACTGAACCTTTCCATGTTCTCTCTTTCTTCCAGTATAGTTAGATCCCTGCTCCAACTGAGCACCCAATGCCTCATTTCCATTCCCAGGTCAGGAAGCCAAAAGTTCCTCCTTTCTGCATCAGCATTTGCCATTTTAGTTTTGTTTCTGGTTATGCTGCATCCCCACCCTATTCACTTAAGCTCAATGTGCACCACTGTCCTCACTATTGGATTTATCTAACCAGAACTGGTTTTCATTTCTGGTTCCCTAAGGTCCAAAATATCCTGTTATCATTCAAACGTGTGAATAATCTCTCTGCAAATTGGGTGTGTGAGGAAACAGCCTGTTTCCACTCCACACAACTATACATTTATTTTAGAATGTGACTATACTGGTTTAACACCAGACATATGTTTTTGTGAAGAATTTTCCTCCTACGGCCTGATCCAAGAATGATTTTTGGGCCAGAGATACAGCTGAATTAGAGTTTTAAAAATTTTCAGCATGGTAAGGGAACGATCAGGACCCTATTGCACCCATGTTCCACATTCTCTATAATCTCTCTAAATAGACTTGAAAAAGTGTTTTTTCTCCACACAACTGGAAGATGACTGTTGGAATTCAGAGCATCTACACAACGCTCTACAATAAAATACAGCGATATGAGATGTTCCTTTGCAGCAAAGGAAACTCCACCCTATTAGCTGAATAGGAGATGAGGATCTGAAAACCAATCTGATCTCTCATGACAATATCAAAGAGCACCATTCACCAGACAAGAGGATCTGCACATGTAAAATCAGTTACCACTTACCCTAAGCTGCCATTCCACCAAGTCTGTTCCAGTGATCATCTCTGTAACTGGGTGCTCTACTTGCAGCCTGGTATTCATCTCCATGAAGTAAAAGTTATGTTGGGAGTCCATAATAAATTCCACTGTTCCTGAAGTATTTAATAAAAGGGTACTTCACCAAAACAAGACTTTTTCAGAACGGACACCTAAAACACTTAACTGATTTACGCCAGGACAAGACTATTAGATCTAAACCAGATACACTGAATTACATTAAATTCCATACAAATTATCTCAAAGGGTCACACATTCACATTTATGTATCCTGTGCTGTTTAGTAGCCATTCTCCTCTACAGCAAGAGCTGCATTTCTTTAGAGCTGTAAAAAGTGGATCAAGACTTTTTAAAGTGTTGTATATATGTATAGAGCACTTAATTATTTTTTGAAAATAAGTATCCAAAGAAAGCAGTGAGAAAAGAAAAGTCACAAATAATTTTAGCAGGTTATTTTTCATCTGGGAAACAGTGTGGACTATACAGACAGAGTTGCGTTTGGTGATTTTTTTTTAAAGGCTTTACTGTTTGAATATGAAGTGTTATTCCTTTTACACTGAAAGATAACTTTTTTTTTCCCTTTGCTGTGCTCAAACTTACTAACATTTATAATGCTCACTTTCCAACAACAATCTAGTTGATTGAATTATCTGCTCGGAAACTTTTTCTTTCTATTCTTTAGCTACCACTGGTCTTCAGCTCAGCCAGGTATGCTAGTTTAAATTTGTAATTATATCAGAATTAACTATGTGATTACTTGCTTAAACATCAAAAACTTAAGGGACGTGTGTTGTACTCTAAAACAATCAGTTGCCATTTGCCTTAAAGCTTCAAGTCTGATTAAGTTCAAAGCACACCTCTGGAGCAGCCATACCTCCACAGACTTACCTGCTCCCACATAATTCACTGCTTTAGCTGCTTTGACAGCAGCTTCTCCAAGTCTCTTTCGAACTTCAGGATTAATTCCTGGCTGTATATAATAATACAATAGATTACTAATTATTGTGACTTTTCGGTGATATTAAACCTACTACACATTAACATTTTGTGGTATTTCGCAACCATAGTGAAAACCTTACCAATGTCATACCTGAAATCTGCATAATTTTGCCCTAAGAATCATTTTCTAAAGAAAGTAATTTTTCAATTAGAACATTTTCTGTAACAAAATTAAAATAGGTACTGAGAATTACAAATAAATTACTAGCTACTAAATAAATTCAATGAGAGTTAGCAATTAATTTAAAAATACATCAGTTCATAAAGAATACTGTAAGAACTTTCTGCTCACCCCTGGTGCCTCTTCAATGATCTTCTGATGTCTTCTTTGCACACTGCAGTCTCTTTCAAATAAATAGACTGCATTGCCATGCTGGTCACCAAATACTTGGACTTCGACGTGCCTGTTTCATAATAATAAATGTTTCAACGGATTTCAGTAAAGCCCCAATCCTGAGACTGACTTCACCCCAACAGACTGTGAACTTGAACACAGTCCTCTACTCTTACAGGTTTACGTATCTGCCCTCAAATAACCAAAATGTAGAAATGAGGCTGCTCTTATGCAGAATTTCAACTGTTTTAGACTTCTTCAGTCTCCTAAAGGAAATACGATTCTAAATGCCAGCCACTGCAGTGAAACCCCACAGGCCATAGGATGGACAAGACAAGTATCTAAAGGCTGCTACCGCTTCATCAGTTATTTAATTACAATAAAAGTAAAGCCACTTCACTATTACTTGATAATGATGATTTCCCTCCTAATTTACTGCGTAGCACTTCACAACAGGCAGCAGCCCTGGCTCAGGAATAACACTGTTTACTTCAACACAATATTTCAGAGGACAACTATTATGTGGCAGAACTTCATTCTATGTACAAAATTAACAAAAAATCTGTCACCATCCAGATAACCAAAACTCTGGTGCTGGCAAAAGAGATTCCCCAGGAAGCAGGCCCTCAGTTTCTTTAGAATAAATGCTTTCATTATAGTGATAATTCAACAAAACCAACTGTAAATACAACAGCATCAAATACACCTCTGTGAGAAGTTCTTTATAAAACATAAGTTAGCTCAGTTTCACAGGTCAGACTTGAGCAAAAGACTATCACTTCTGTTTTAAGTATCAAAATAGAGAAAGATTAAATAACTAGTTTAGGACACGTGAGGGCAGCAGAAACACCATGCAGCTTGACGCAGGTCTGTAGTTTAAGTATTATAAAGTGATTTTTTTCCTAGATGTAAATCAAGTTTAGAAAGCTCCCTCAAGGAAGTATATCAATGTCATTAAATGTCATTGCCATGTCTCCCACAGAACAGTATTTTAATTCTTATCATTCAAAACACAGTCACTACAAGAAATTCAATACATTATAAACCATTTTGACTAAATTAACACCTGCCATAGTGCAAATAAAACAGACAAGACCAATTTTTACCCTACTACTAAAACAGTTGTTTATTTAACAGTAGAATAAACATTACAATGTTTATATTAAAACATCTATTTCTCACCTTGGATTATCTACAAATTTCTCAATCAGCATTGCATCATCATTGAAAGACTTCTTTGCTTCTCTCCTAGCTGATTCTAATTGGTCCAGAAACTCCTTTTCTGAGTGAGCAATTCTCATGCCCTAAAATACAGAAAAAAACCAACACAGATAAATTTCTAAAAATGCAGGACACAATAAAAAGCCTTGTTGCACACAGACAGGTACATGACTAGAACAGCAAGAAATTAGCTTAACAATAACACTTTGCCCTTCTTCCTTAAACTAGCAAAATTGTGTATCAACTTCCAATAAGATAGGCCTACGAAGTCCCACAGAGCACCACTACGAGTATAAGAAATAGATATTATCATCCCACTGATATGGATGAGTATAAAATTCAATTTTACTCTTAAATATCACAGAAATTTTCCAGGATTGGCAGAGAAAAACTGATTTTAGAACAAAATAAACATACCTATTTTGTAAGTAACTAGAATTCTCTATCATGTAATTTTAACAGAAGTTTATTTCAGAGTAAAATCACATTTAGACAGGAAATTTGCCATACATTAAAAAGCGTCTAGACACCAAATGCTTAAATGGGATTTCTAATCACTTCTTGCACAACGTTTAAAACACTGGAAAAAGAGTCACAAAAGCTATCGCTAAGTAACAATTTAAAGTCACCTAATTTAACAGAAACCAATCCACGGGACAACTTTTCTGCTTATGGGAACTAATGGAGACACATTGAAATAAATAAAACTCCTCCAAGCTACTTATCTTGTGCCTCACAGCACAACAAATGGAAGTGAGACTTCATAGTGCTAGACTGGACTTTAATAATAACTTTTAAACAAAAGTAGTTCTCCAGTTTCTTTGTTTTCAAATATTTCTTTTAAAATACTCAGTTACAGATACCGAGATGCGACAACTTTACACCATGCAAAAAACAAATGAGTTTCTTTACCTTTCCTCCACCTCCGCGAACAGCTTTAATCATTACTGGATACCCTATTCTCCTGGCATGCTCCTTTAGACACTCATCTGATTGATCTTCTCCATGATAACCTTCAACAACAGGAACGCCAGCAGCAGACATTATAGCTTTGGAAGTGCTTTGACAGAACAGTTTCATGTTTAGAATGATAATAATATTATTTTTTTCTTATTTTAAGCTCCAAATCTGTATATATTCCCAATGTTAATTCTCCTCACAAAAGCAGTTCCAATGACCACAAGGGGACTACTTATATAAGTGGGTTACATACAATTTGATAGTAATTAATCAAATGTTTCAAATAGAGACTTTTTTCTCCAAGCCCTCCAGAAATGAGCAGCAGTGTTTCAGACTTACTGCTCTCTCCTCACTTTTGAGCCACATTATAGAGGCCAAACCCTAACATTTTCAAATTACAACACTGTATTCTGCCAAAAGTCTGTTTAAAGTTGTATAAAGGCAAAACCCTCTTCATGATACAGGCTGGATTCACACCATACATAAAACACTCAAGCATAACAAATATAACTTCAAATATGCATGCAAAACTAGTTAAATTACAGAGGTAATTTACTCTCACATTAGGAAGTGATAAAAAATTAATTCTCCAAAATTAGTATTGCACAGTGCATGTGTTGGTAATAACCTTATTTCCATATTCTTGATTTACACTTCATACTCTGCCAACATTTCTTTGATCTCAGTAACTAAGAATAAGATCCTCTGTGATGAACAAAACTTAGCACTCCATTTTACATGAGTCACAATAACCACTGCTTCTTTTCTACCATTCTTTCAGCCAGTACACAAGACA
>NW_010207638.1:25390-28269 GCF_000695765.1 Mesitornis unicolor
CTGAACCCTTACCTATGTAAGACTGCAACACTGCAGTTCTGGAAAACTAGAATCAACTAGGTATTTAATTATTAAAAACATAGTAACTGAACAATCTTGATTGTTTCTATGCCTATAGGGATCCCACATCTATAAATCTGGAGCTTGAAGAAAACCATAAAAATAAAAGACAATGAAAACTGACAAAATAAAATAATTATGGAGCAACTGGTCATTTGTTAATAAAATTAGCTTTGCCAGACTGTAAATTGCATAACCAAATAAATTAGAAATAGATACCTCTTAATACCCATATCCCTGATAGCAGATGAAGGTGGACCTATGAAGATGATCCCCTCTTGCTTGCACAACTCTGCAAACTCTGTGTTTTCTGAGAGGAAACCATAACCTGGATGAATAGCCTAAAATAGAATAACGTTACCAGCCTATTTTTATATCAGTTTAGCTTAGAAAACCCTGAAACTTCAGTAGACTGCTAAGAAAACAAAAGATGAAAACACCACCGGTAAATATTAAGAACTAAAGAATATGGATGAAACAAAAGCTTTTAAATTGTGATCTGCTTACCTGTGCTGCTGAGGCCTTGGCCACCCGCATTATTTTATCCATGGCCAGGTAACTCTGCTGTGAGGGTGCTGGACCAATGCAATAAGCTTCATCTGCCTGTTACGGAAAAAAAAGACATAACACAGACTGTTTATGAGATAACAAAAAGCAAATTTAAACATAATCAGCTCAGAAATTCAGTTAGAAGACTGCTAGCACACAACAGTTTAAATCACCACCTCTCACCACACTCAACTGGGTGAAACAAGTTCTGACTTTCTTCCCAAAATTAGAGTCCATTCTCTAACCCCCAGTGGCTACTCTGGCATCAGAGAGCCAAACTCTAATGCACTTCCTGTACGTTTGTCAGGTGCTGAGCCAGAGACTAGGCAAACTTCTCATTAATTCCAGGAAAACTTGGCAGGAACTGGCGGAAATTAACTGTATTAGCACACACGTCTACTTGCACATTGAACTTATTAATGAGAAACACTGTTGTGAGTGAACGTCGACTGCTAACTTAATGAATATACTTCACCATTGCTACATGCATGGAATTCCTGTCTGCTTCACTATAAACTGCTACAGACTTCACGCCCATTTTCTTTGCTGTTCGCATCACTCTGCATGCAATTTCTCCTCGGTTTGCAATAAGAATCTTCCCTATGTTGCGACTTCCTGTTTAAAAGGATGAAGCACAGTAAGCAATTTTCAATAAGAAATATATCCTTAAAAACAGTCCTGGAAATAAAGCAGTTTTAACATTCATATTTCTTTTTCATCACTTATAGTGTTTATGCACTTCTTCCAACAATGAAAAATACACACTTCACCCCAAAGCATTTCCATGTCTTGGAATTTTTTCATTAGAGTCCTTATGCAGAAGTATAAAAAGCTTAAAACTAACAAATAAAATGAAAGTGTATCTGTGAGCTCTAAAACATCTTTTCAGACAATATGACGGGGTCAGTTTAAATCACCTTCCTAAGTATTTTTTACTTTCCTTCATAAATTGTTTAAATACCATTACACCTAAAAAACAATTCTAACAGTCTTTGCCACAGTTTTATCAGAAAAGGACTTAGAGGAAACCTTACAAAAATAAGTAGTTTTAATTGAGTATGCCTAAATATGACAGACAAAATTACTCAAAATATTGTTTACACATTAAAGATTTCTGTTAGGTAAGCCACTGACTACTGTTTTCAAAAACTATAGAAATATCGCACATTTATTTAAAAAGCCCTACAGTTTTACAGCAATTAATGGTCTAAAACTAACTGGAAAACTATCCCCATTACACAAGCAATTAAACATCATAGCTAAAGAAGTTAAGTTTCATACCCATGGTTGAGGCCCATTTCACAAATCTCTGTACTTGGTTCCATTTCCTGTACAATTATAAACACACAGAAGCATTACAAAAGTCTGTGAAGAAGTGGTGACTGAGCTACTTTTATTTACAGGTGAGATAAGGACAGCACTAACACAGCTCTGGTGCCCTTGATACAACTGCTCCCACAGAAGAGATTCAAGCACAAGGAAGGTTGCACAAACTTCACCAGATCCCTCCTTAAGCGTTACCATGTAGACACAACAGAAATTATCCCCTTGCTTTTTAACGTATTCAAAAAAACCCAGACACAAAACAAAACAAAAAACCCCCACTATGTCAGTGGGCAGAACAGCCCACGTCCAGCATTTAGTACAGAGAAGGCAACTTGAGGTAATCAGGAAAGAAGACATGAACTGCTAAACATAAATGCTTAAAAAGGAAATAGGAGTTGTTTATATAGAGAAAAGCATGTGAAAGACAGCAAGAAAGAAGAGCTATGAAGACCGACAGAAAGGAAAAATTAAACCTCAAATGACTGATACTAAAGAAATCAGATTGTGAAGGCTAAGTGGCTGGAAGAAACCATACAAGTAAACTCTTGGAACTGTCTTAATTAACATATAAATCAACTTTGGAATCTTGGATCAAGTCCAACAATTCTTAAACAAATGAGATAAAAGAGACACCGAGATCTCCTTGACACCACAAAACCAAAAGCTCCGTTTCAATAACCGGAGGGGAAACGAGTGTATTTCTTAAACTTTTCATAAACAGCTGCCATGGTCACCAATGCACTGGACTGCAGGCAGAGGAGGGGTGGCCACAGCGGCCATCAGCGATGGTTACCGCACCCTGAGCGCCCAGGACAGTTTCACGGAGCCTGCACCAACTGCTCAAACCGTGCCTGAAACTCTAGCTGGGGTTCTTTGCTCTTTCTCTCCACAGAGGAACTCGTACACCCCCACACACGCCGCCCCCGGCACCGAGCGGCGCAGCC
>NW_010207639.1:0-2088 GCF_000695765.1 Mesitornis unicolor
AGTGCAGGACCCGGCCCTTGGCCTTGTTGATTAATGCCATTCTGCATTATTCTCATTTACATACTGTTCAATAACTTATGACTTCAAGTCATGTTTTAGCTACTTTCGGAGACGATCAGCTTCCTAGCCGTGTCCCAGTTATTCTGGATGAAAGCCATATCCAGGTAAGAATCAAAACAAGCTGCTTTTAGCTACTTTCACTGAATAAACCTTCACCGGGCACAACGGTTGCCACGTCTGTACTCAAAATTACTGAGCTTATTTGCTGGCTACGAGCTTGCCAACCGTCCCAACCGCCCCCTTTCCCAGTTTCAGGTTCTGTAGACCACATCTGCAGCCTGGATCACACATCCAAGTCCTCAACCCACCTGGAAAACACACATCCCAGTAATTCACCGTGTCGTCCTCGCAAGAGGAAACCGAGCCATCGCTGGCTGGGCTTGCGCACAACCCGTTAATGCACTGCCCCGAAACCTGAGACGCTTTGGGACGCCCGTGGGGCTCGCCAGGAGATTCGTCCCCCTGTGAGACACTTAAGGACCAAATCCACATCGACTCTGAGCCTGTGCAGATGGAGGCCGATTCCAGGGGTGAGGGAACTGGGACCCAGCCAGGATATTCAGCACCCGCTCTGCACACAGGATCCTTTGGGAGCGCAGAAACTCAACTCCTCCTGGACGATGTAAGGATTATTCCACTGCGATCCGTAGAGGCTTTAACTTCAGGAATCAGAAAGGCCAGACGTGGAGTTTCGGGTCAAAATTCAACTGCGCAGACCAAGCTACGACCTCGCCGAGCACGCTGAGGATACCTGAGCCAGCTCACCCCGGCTGGGCGTCATCAGCAGAGAGGTGAAATATTCCTGGCCGCAACTCGACGCCGCACTCAGAACTCCACAGTTGGAACGGCGTCCAGGCTGCTGCCTGGCCCCAGCGCTCACCCTAATTTCACCAATTCGCGCAGGGGAGCTCGCGAGCGAGCTCGTTCTCCCGAAATTATTCCTCGCTGCCGTGATCTCCGAGGGCAGAGGCATCACAGCAGCAGGCGATATTCCCTGCGGCACCGGCCGGCTCCCGCCGCTCGCTCGGAACAACGCTCGGTTTACAATTCCCACCCGAGAAACGTGAGTCTCCCGTTAGAGATCAGGAAGCCTCCTCCTCTCACCTCTTCCCAGCGCAAAGCGCTTGAGCTGCTCGACCAGAACCCTTCTCACCCACACAGAGGGACGGGAAAAAGCAGCTACTGAGATGGTTGTGGACGGTCACTCGCCTGTGTTCGATTCAAAACACAGCCTCTTACTCACATTTTTTTAAAGAATAAAGGATTTTAACAACCTTCTGCCACGGAAATCTCACGATTTGAAGAGAAATAGTACGAGATGTGGGACATCTGATGGACGTTTCCCCACCGTGCTGGAACATAACTGTTTGTCCTGCTCTTATCATTGAAATGTCAGCGTGATTTTAGCTCCACTTCATCTCGAAGGCCAGCGGCAGAACGGGAAACGAGCGTTTTCCTTTGGCTGGCACCTTCATTAACCGCACGAAGAGCACAGGACTGATGGGCTGCCAAAAGTCGGCCGTAACTGGGCAGGTGAAGACAAAGGGATTCCTACATTTCAAGAACTTTTGAGGCGCAGAAGAATTCGGCAACCCCAGCTAAGGCCAAGCTTTCCCTCATTACAGCAATGAAAACCAATCATGACCCACACAGGCGAGCCTGGGGTTTGTTTCTTGGGGGTTGGTTTTTTCTGCCCTATTTTGATTTAAACCTTTTTTTTTCCAAACCTTTCAGGGGGGTTTTATGGTTTCGCCGTTTCTCTTCTTTGAACTGCTGAACTATTCCACAAGTTTAAACCTGATACAAGAGGCAGGGTTGCGCTCGACCTCTTCGCAACCTGTCCCACAACAGGGAGCCCTGAGGAGCGTGAGGAGGTGGGGAAGGGTTTCTCCAAATTCGATCTCAGGGAAACGAACTAAAGCAGCTTTCTGGCAGGGAAAAAGCAGAGTCTGGAGTCCTGAGTAACCTCTGCTTGTGGCACTTAAATAGAGAGCGTCCTCTTCTGATGGGCACCCACCCTCTGGATGG
>NW_010207640.1:0-2834 GCF_000695765.1 Mesitornis unicolor
TTTCAGGCTGGTAACCCTTAAACCATAAGAGACCTGTCATCTGAGCTTTAATCCAACCTCCTGGTTAGAGCAGGTCTAACCTCAAAATGAGACCTGGTTGCACAAAGCCCTGTCCAGTCAAGTTCTGAAAATCTCCAGAAACAAAGATTACACTGCATCTCTAGGAAACACGCCTCAGTGCTTAACTACCTTATACGCAATTTCCCTATGCATATGTACACTTTGTGAACCCTGTCTGTTCTGCTTTTGCATCACACCTCAAAGAAGATTTTAGCTCTTCTTCTCCACAACTTTCTGATTAACTCTCTTACATAGCACAAGACTGAAATTAGGTTCCACCTTTCCTCAACCTTCTCTTTTCCAGGCAAAAAATACGACAAAGCAAGTTTACTTGGTTTCTCCCTGTTTATCGTGTACTTTATCTCACTGAAAATGTTATTTTCCCTCCACTGGACTTTGTCCAGATTATTCGTCTCTCTCTCATACTGGAGGACTCAAAATTGGTCACAGTGCTCTGGATATGAATGTCTTACAAAGTAACCACTTCTATCAGTCCATTAGCTATGCTTTTGATCATGCAGTCCAGAAAACAGCCTTCATTGCTATGACTGTCAAAGGAATCTTTTAAAGAGCTTGTTAAAGTGAAAATGAAAAGATAATAATTTTGAATTTTTCCCCTAGGTCTGATTTCCATTGAAATTTTGGAGGTTTCTTCTTACTGTCCTCTTTCAGCATAAAAGAATGTGAAAATTGTGGAAGATGTCTTTGAAACAAATAATAATAATAATAATAATAATAATAATCCCACTGAGTAGTGCTTCATTATTCACTTCATAAGAGCAAGTTCCTGCTGTAGCAACTTTTCTCAGCTAGAAGATTAGCCAGTCTTAATTACCACTGCAGGAACTGTAACCTATTGAAATAACTAAACTCATACCAGTGGCACAAAAAACATTTTGGATGCTCCTTGTAACTTTCATGCCCAAATTTGGCATAGGACAGAATTCCAGCTTCTGAGAACGTTCTAAAGGATTTGTCTCTTCTCTCCTTCCCCTCATCAGTTACTATGGATAAATAGTGGATTACAAGTTAGTCAGCTTACTAAGACTCTCACTAATCCTATGGGTTTTCAAAAAGCTTGGGGGTTGCCTATAATTGGGTTTGTGTTGAACTTGACCAGAACATTATACCAGAGTGGCTGTACTGCTTCCAAGGCTGGAAAAGAGACACTTAGATTAGCTCCTTTACTTGTAAACAAAAGCAACAAACACCAAGAACAAAGAGATCTATTTCCCCCTTTGTTCATTAAATAAATCTAAAAGCATGTTTGGTGCTGTTTCACTCATTTAAATAGTTTCACCAAGGGTTAATTTGTACCTCTGCCTCAGAGGAAAAAATGATTCCATAACATTGTCTTTTGTATGCACAAATTTTATAGCATACACTCTTTATGTGAAATAAACTTCAAGAGCCAAAAGGAAGAAATAACTATGGGAAAGCAGTGAGGAGAAAAAATGAAAAGAGAAAAAAGTTTCACAAATCAGCCTCATTTCTTTCACAAGTAAAGATTTTTTTTTCTGCATAATAAACTTCTCAGGTAAGCATTTATTCATGGTCAACATATTTAAAAATTTAAAATATAGAGTCTGCTACATATAGCACCAAATCCCATACCATCATGATAGTCATCAAACCCAGTAATGCCACACTTTGTTGGAGGTAGAAGTAGACATCAGGAGAATAAATGACATTCTCCAAATACCCAGAACAGATACCATAGAATAGTAACCAAATAGTAAGACACTATTTGATATCTCTGGGGAACAAATACTAACCCTTTCAAAGAGTATTTGGCCATTGAGCAAGAATTTATCTTTTAGTTTCCTCTTTTCATCAAGATGAATGAGGTGGAATAAAATATGGATTTATTGACTATAAGGACTGGAAATAGTAAAACTTGGGGTTTTTTTCAGTAAATTAAACAGAAATCACTCAGAAGATAGAGTATGTGTGTAGTCCATTTATTTTGGTGACTTTTCAAACCATAAATTAATGCTTTGGAATGAAATACTTCTGATTAGCCAGGAGAAACAGTTATTAAAATAAAAATGTAATACTAACTTTCATTTAACACTTTTCTGGTTTCCACTCTCCTATTTATACCAGTATGAACTAAATCAAATAGATGGGTTCCAGAAAGAGAGAGAGAGCCTTAAAGCAAAAGGGCCTCTGAAAAATCTGTAATAGTATATAACAGTTCTTTAAGTGAGCAACATTAAGGGAAGAGATTGGTCACAAAACAAAAAGAGAAGAGGTTGTAAATAGTTTTCACAAAGATTTTTGTCTTTTAAGGTTTTCTTTCTGTTTTTATTTTTCTGACAGTTTATTTTCTCTATTTCTGATCTTTCTAGGAATGGGAATGTAAATTGAAAGATTTTAGAGAAAGGAACATTTCTGAAGACCATGATTTTCTACTGCTTACCAAGGAAAATGCTGCAATTCAATAAAATGCAGCAATGCAAGAGATGACATGCCGGGAAATCATGACAGTGAGGAACAAATTTCAGAGGTGGCCCTTTGGACAGATTACTGTAAAATGAATCTATGTCTCTTTTATCAACATATTTCAAGAAAATTGCTGTATAGCAGGTCATACAATTCCAGTATAGATCTTTTCATGTTTTTGACTGTATGTGTCCACATAATCACAGAAACACAATATATTTTAACTGAGAGGAAAGGAAACTCCTCTCTCTCTTAAGTTCGACTTTCCTATTCTATAGATATAAAAACTCAAACTGAAGGAAATAGTTTTGGAAGATATACTTATTGAC
>NW_010207641.1:0-2034 GCF_000695765.1 Mesitornis unicolor
GGTGGGGGGCGCGGGCGCGGTCCAGCAGCACCAGCAGCTCCGCGATGAAGTGGCCGAGAAGTGCCAGAAGTTGTTCCAGGACTTCCTAGAGGAGTGAGTGAGGGGGGCCGGGACGGGCGGTGAGTGGGCAGAGTCGTTAAGAGGCGGAGGGCCGCAAGGGCCTCAGAGAGGGGGCCGCCATTTGGCGAGAGTGAGATCCTGTCAGGGCCTGTCGCCCCGATCCCTCGCGTTTCGGTCGGAAAAGTTCTCCTGATCTGTCTGTCGTCTGGGCCCGCCGCTGAGGCACTGCCCTGCTGTGAGGTGTCTGCCTCGCCAGGTGTGTGCTCCCATGGGTGGCAGCAAAATCCTTCCCAGGCAGCTTTCGATGGCACTTTGTTAGCTGCCTTTGGTCCCTTTTCAGAAAGTTTTGTGATAGTCAGGTTGAAAATCACTGTTGCAGCTTGGTTGTTACACCTCTGTATGTCTAACTCCCTTTGTTTTGTCTCCTGAATCACTTTCAGGTTCCAGAACAGCGATGGGGAGGTCAAATACTTGCGTGATGCTGAAGAACTGATTCGGCCAGAGCGAAACACTTTGATCGTAAGCTTTGCAGATTTGGAGCAGTTCAATCAGCAGCTCTCTACCACTATTCAGGAGGAATTTTACAGGTAAATTGTGGAGATTACCTGAGAGCTGAGCAATGCTGCAGTCTCAGGCCCATAATTCCTTACCAGAGAGAAGTTTATCTACTTTCTGTATCCTGAAAACACATTCAGGAATTATTTTTTTACCAAATTGAAACTTCTTTCTAAATGGATTCATAATTAGTCATTTTGCCTTTCTGGATATCATGAGTTAACGAGGCAATTGCATTTATTCCAGTAAAGAAGTAGATGGTCAGTATGGGTATACAGAATAAACTTTAGGGCTTCTTGCTCTGAAAATATTTTATTGAACCAGTGGCTTATTTTGAGTATCTACTTCATAATATAAGGATAAAAGTGTCATAACATGAGACTTTAAAAAGTCCATTTTAAGTCCAAACAATAAAGCAAATAGTAGTATTATGCAGTTCATATTTAACATATTTAGATTAGTTTTTGTGCAGTCTTACAAAATATGGCAGTAAAAGCCAAAACCTGGGAATGTATGATACAAGCCTTTGATGTAGTCAAAAGGAGAGAAGGCATTTTGATGGCTTCTATATAATTTGAAATTATTTTCTGTATTTCAGAGTTTACCCTTACCTCTGCCGAGCAGTAAAGACTTTTGCCAGAGACCATGGAAACATTCCTTCAAACAAGGACTTTTATGTTGCGTTCCAAGATCTACCTACCAGACACAAGTAAGATGATTATTAATTCCAGAAACTTGTGCATTTTTACTACTGGAAAAAAATATCAAAGCAAACTGAAAATATTTCGTTTGTACAGCATGAAATTTTCTTTTGACCAGCGCATTTGTGAAGAAGTTTTCTGATCTTTCACAGAGTATTTTCTAAACAGTGTTTCATTTGTGAGTCATAGTTGGTTACTTACATTCACCATATTCCACAAAGAAATGTAACTTCTCTAATTTAAAAAAACCCAACATTTTGAGTATGTTGCTTTTGAATACCAGTGAAGTAAGCTTTGCATTGGTATGACCTCTGATATTAATGTAGAAGTTTATGTAAAAATCTTAAAATGAGTACATATTCTAGTAACTTTGTTTCTTTTGTCTGTTACAACTTTCTTCAGTTACAGACTGAATGAAGCTGTGTTGCATCTTAGTACCTGTGTGGTACCCTATGCCTAAAAATGTCAACTCAAAGAATTTAATGCTTATGATTTTCTGTTTTAAACAGAATTCGAGAACTGACATCAGCAAAAATTGGCTCATTGATGCGCATCAGTGGACAGGTGGTACGGACCCACCCAGTCCATCCTGAGCTTGTAAGTGGAACCTTCCTGTGCCTCGATTGCCAGACAGTGGTTAAAGACGTGGAACAGCAATTTAAATACACACAGCCAAACATCTGCAGAAACCCAGTCTGTGCCAATAGAAGGAGATTCC
>NW_010207641.1:2065-2820 GCF_000695765.1 Mesitornis unicolor
AAATCGAGATTTGTTGACTTCCAAAAGGTACAGTGGTGAGACTCGGGGATAACGACAAACAATGATGTTCCTGTAGTTGAAAGGTGTTGCTTGTACTGCTATGCATTGAAGATGGTTAATTTTGGTACGCTCCACATCATTACTGTAAGAAAAACTTCATGATTGATGTGGATGACAGCAATCTAATTCTACTTAGTGTATTTATTAACAGCTTAGCTTTTGAAACAGTTTCAAATTTGGTGACATTCACTAAGTGCTTACTGTTTTCTACTTCCCAGGTTCGTATTCAGGAGACACAGGCCGAACTGCCGCGCGGTAGCATTCCTCGCAGCGTGGAAGTGATCTTGCGTGCAGAAGCAGTGGAGTCTGCTCAGGCAGGTGACAAATGTGACTTCACAGGGTCACTGATTGTCGTGCCTGATGTGTCCCAGCTCTCAACACCAGGTTTGTTGCTGTCACTCATGACCTCGATGACATGTTCCTCCTGCTTGTTCTGGAAAGTGCTGTTCTGACTCCCACTCTAATGGCAGGGGTGCGTGCAGAAACCAGCTCCCGGGTGAGCGGAACAGAGGGCTATGAAGCCGAAGGCATCCGAGGACTTCGTGCCCTTGGAGTCAGAGAGCTGTCATATAAACTAGTCTTTCTAGCTTGTTACGTCGCACCAACAAATCCACGGGTGAGTCTGGAAAGAAAATAGATTTAAAAGTATTGATCATTTCTGCTTTGTATGGTTTGACCTCAAATTAGAGAGCAGG
>NW_010207641.1:2851-15574 GCF_000695765.1 Mesitornis unicolor
AAATATGTATGTGTGTCACCTTCTTGTGCGTTGACTGTCTTCATATTCTGATTAGATTTACATAGCAAGGTTTTTTCTTGTCTTGTTCATAACAGTTTTCACAGATGTGATTATTTACCAATGTTATCAATGTATTTTAAAGAGGTAAATGGTCCATTTATTTCCATTCAGCTTTTATCCATTTTTGCAGCATTTCCTTTTCCTCCAGGAAATCTTACTGCTTCATTTGTCACAGGAAAAACCCATTCTTCTTGTTACATGATAAACCAGAGAGAACATCTTGGGATGTTTCTACAGTGTAATAAGTAATACTGACTATGACTGGGTTCTAGCATGGTATGATATTTTAATCCATAATTCTGCTAGCAGCTTCACTGGCACATAGGATTATGTGCCGTAATGTGCCATTATGTGCCATAGGCATCTGTTATTTTCTGGGTGTAGAGGTTTCCTGCCTCATTCCAGAGGAATGAAAGACCTTGTAAATCCCAGTTAATGAAGAATGCTTACAAAGGCAAATTTTAGCCTAAGGAAACCCTACTGGTTTATTCTCATTTTAATCTCTAGAAAAGCATCTCTTCTGGGTTTTTCTCACTAGCTGAAATCACATTCCATTGATTTTTGCCTCCTAGGAAATTGCCTCTTAGTTTTTAAAGGTATAAGGTGATGAGCTTTCCTAAGGTCAGCTTTTCTGAGTGTCTTCCTCCCATTTAGCTTATAGAGCAAGTTTCTGTAACCTCCTGTCTGCAGTTCTCGCTTTCAGTAGTGACCATGTTACTACTTTTATTTATTTTTATTTCCTTTGTTTAGTTTGGTGGCAAAGAGCTCCGAGATGAAGAACAGACTGCAGAAAGCATTAAAAACCAAATGTCTGTGAAAGAGTGGGAAAAGGTTTTTGAAATGAGCCAAGATAAGAACCTTTACCATAATCTGTGCACCAGCCTGTTCCCCACTATCCATGGTAAGAGTCCAGTTGGTGCCTTGGAGAGGGAAGATTTCACTTGTGGAAATATTCTTTTTGCTGTCTGTGCAGTGCCATTTTGGGAAAGCTTGAAAGCTCTATGCCAGCTGCCACAAATGTTCCCCTCCAGCACTGGTTATGCTAAAAAAGGAGAATCTATTTCCTGACTACTTGCTGTGTTTAATCATTAAGGCCCACAAGATTAGTTAAAAAGGTTGATTTTGATATTGGATGATCTAATAGCAAACCCTACAGCTGACAGTTGGATACAAGCTCTTATTTTATAGGGGCTTCCTTCTAAAGTTTTAAGATTTCCAAATATTCATATGCTGGTCTGCATGCCTATGTGCATATATGGTTGCAGTGGTTTCTGGCACAGAGCTAGTTTGAGGACTTACGTTGGTTATGTCTGAGAAGGTTGAGCAGCTGAGTTTGGACCATTTTCTGAGCCTCTGTAGCGTAAAGGAATTCAGCCACTTTCTGAGTTATTCTTTGAAACTGTATCAAGCACATAAATACAGCTTTAGATGTGCCCAAATGCTCTAAAATTCTAGTGGGCTAAATGTTCTTTAAATAGGAAAAGTGTGGTGTTTTCTTCAGATTTTTAGTTGAGTGTCTTTTCTGGGACAGGTAATGACGAAGTGAAACGTGGGGTCCTGCTGATGCTTTTTGGAGGAGTTCCTAAGACCACTTCAGAAGGCACTTCATTGCGTGGAGACATCAATGTTTGTGTTGTTGGTGATCCAAGTACAGCCAAGAGTCAGTTTCTAAAGTAAGTATCTCATTAAAGCTCAGTATTTAAATATTGCCCAGTGTGACTAGAGCTATGTGTACTGTCCCTTTTTATGTTACACAGAGGAAAGGGAAGTTAAATATTTAAGAATATTTTCCAGGAATTGTTTGGATGTGGTTGAAGTATTTGAACAGGGCTGAAGCAAACCCCACAAACCCCTGTGTTAATAACAAAGAAAGAATTAAGACTTTTTTGTTGTTGTTCTTTGGGTAGTTATGAAAGCATGAATTAACAATTATTTTCAAAAGACATTAAGTATTAAAAATAAAAAACTTACTGCACATCTTAAAATGTCAGAGGCAGATAAAGTAATGATTTTTTTTTCTTTTTTTGGCTTAGTCTAAATTGGTAGGTCTCAACACATTGGACAAATAGAAAACTATTAGCCCTGAAAACCAATTATGAAATAATTATGTTGTATACTGCATCTTATATGACAATGCTTTTTAACTGGAAATTCTATTTAATATGGTTTTATTTTATCATGCCGCTCATTTACCTCTGCGTCGTTCTCCATGAAGCTGAGGTCCTTGCAGCACACATTGCAACTCAGAATTGTGGAGGCACCACAAAAGCTGCCTGTGGTCAGTCTCACTGCTTCCTCCTATGAAGCCGTTTGTTTACTTGCGCTGACATTTACCTGACCCGTAAGGAGCTGTGTTGGCTTGTGAAGTCAGTAGAAAACTTGTGGGAGGAGGTCTGGATTATTTTTTCCACTCATGTAACCGTGGTTGAGTAGCAGACCTGTGACAGACTGCAGTGAGATAAGGATTAGATTCCAAAACTTGCTCAAACATCTCTAGAGGTGGGATGGCCTACCTAAATATTAATTGCTTCCTGAACGAAGGAACAAGTCCTGGCCTGAGGGGTTGAAAGCAGCACTGCATTACAGTTCTCTTGTTTCTGCAGGTTTTAATCTGACTTTTTAAGTCTGTTCCTCACTGTTACTTCTCTCCATAGACACGTGGATGAGTTCAGTCCCCGTGCTGTATACACCAGCGGAAAAGCCTCCAGTGCTGCTGGTCTAACAGCGGCTGTTGTAAAAGATGAAGAGTCTCATGAGTTTGTCATTGAAGCTGGAGCACTGATGCTGGCAGATAATGTGAGTCTGGGAACTAGAGACCTTCTTGCATCCCTGGAATGAATTTGATTAATGACAAAGAGCCCCAAATTGTCTTAATGATGCTGCTTTTCTGAAAGTAATTGAATTTGGATGACTTCTTATTTTTTATTCTTCCTCTGCAGGGGGTTTGTTGCATTGATGAATTTGACAAAATGGAGGTGCGGGATCAAGTAGCCATTCATGAAGCAATGGAGCAGCAGACTATATCCATTACTAAAGCAGGAGTGAAGGTAGCTTGCGCCGTTCCTCTGGTTGTGTAGTCTGTGTGATCGCCTGACTGTTTATTATATGCTCTGATCCAGCATCATCTGTTGGATTTTCACGTCAGCTCTGCAGTTGGCTCACTGTGGCAGGACAGAGGTCACTGACCTGCAAAGTTTTTGTGCCACATAACTCAAAAAAGATAAAAAATGTAAAAAAGAGATAGTAGCGGGTGGGAAACAGAAAATGGGAAAATCCTGAACTTGAAGTAACCCCAAAAGAGGATATAGAATCATAGCCTTTAAAGCTGATCCAGTCCAACCCCTGCAGTGAGCAGGGACATTGGTACCAGATCAGGTTGCTCAGAGCCCCATCAAGCCTGGCCTTGAATATCTCCAGGGTTGGGGCCTCCACCACCTCTGTGGGCAACCTGTCCCAGTGATCTACCACCCTCATGGTGAAGAACTTTTTCCTAACATCCAACCTAAATCTACCCTTTTCTAGTTTAAAACCATTACCCCATATCCTATTGCTGCATACCCTAGTGAACAGCCCTTCCCCAGATTTCTTATTTGCACTGTTAAAAAAAGAATGCTATGAAAAGCAGTTTTAAGGGCTTGTTTCAGTATTGTTGGCAAGAATGTGACAATGTTAAAATATTTATTCATCAAACTTGTCTTGAGGCAGAAACCTAATGAGAAAGGGCTGGTTAGAAGAGTTTGGGCTCTTTTGAGGAGTGATTATTGTAATACCTCCATTGAAACTCCACCTAAAAGATGTTTTGCTGACCCATTTGAATTGCAATGAGTTGGTTTAACAAGTGGTCACAGATAAAATTCTTTTTTCTTTCTTTTCCATTTTCATTGTCAGGCTACCCTGAATGCAAGGACCTCTATTTTGGCTGCAGCAAACCCTGTTGGTGGACGCTATGACAGATCCAAGTCACTGAAACAGAATATCAACCTGTCAGCTCCCATCATGTCTCGCTTTGATCTCTTCTTCATCCTCGTGGATGAATGTAATGAGGTAATTTTAAGGAACTGTAGAGTAATTTATGTCAGAAAAGACCTTTGGAGGTCTCTAGTCTAACTTCGTGTTCAAAGCAGATTGTTTAGAACAGGTTGCGAAGACCTTGACCTGCTGAGTTGTTAATATCTCCAAGGTTGGAGATTCTGCGGCCTCCCTAGGCCCCTCTGCTATGTTTCACAACTCTCATGTTTTTTACAATAAAATATAAACTTCAATATCTAATCAGAATTTCTCATGGTTCAGTTTGTGTTGGTTGCCTCTTTTCTTGTCAGTCTGTACTTCTAAGAACAATCTGGCTCCATCACATCTATACTGGCCATTGAGGCAGTTGCTTTCTTTTCAAGCTGAACAGACCCAGCCCTTTCAGTCTCTCCTCATACATTTTGTACTTCTGCCTGCTGACCATTTTGGTGGCCCTCTGAAATCTTAGGTGAAGCTGATCTCATGAGAGCGTCTTGCTTCTGCTTTTCTTTGTGTGAAGCTAGAAGCTGGCACTACAAATTTGAACACATTCTGCTGAATACAAGGATACTGCCTTTTCATTCTATAGTGGTTTGACCTGCAAACTTAACACCATTAGTCATTTTTACAAATCGCTGGTCACTAAGGCTTAAGACCGCTACCACCTGTCTATGTGGCGTTTGCCTTGGGAACGCATGAGGTACAGAGATTAATGCTGGTTCAGTGCTATTCTGTCTGCTCTTTTGCCCAGAGTGATTATCTAATTGAGAAGGGACTGATGAAAGAGGCAGAGTAGGCTGAAAAGGGAAAAAGCAGTTCCCACACTGCAAAGTGCTGCTTTCTGCCTGTGCTATGGCAAACTTGTAACCCAGAAGCGTTCCAAGAGGTTATAAATCCTAACACTGCCTTTTATCCCTTCTCTGCTATGTTTCCCTGTATTGAAAAGCTTGAGGGCAGTCTCCTAGATCTTCTGGCAGAGATCATGGCTTCTAGAAAGACAAGCTCTGCCATGAGGAGTGCCAGTGAGGGAAGGGAATGGGAAGGAATAATACAGCTGTTGTTTTGATATTTGGCTGACGTTGTGAAAGTGATCTGACAGAGCAATAATATCCCAGGTTACAGATTACGCCATTGCCAGACGTATAGTGGATCTGCATTCCCGAGTAGAAGAATCTGTTGACCGTGTCTATTCACTAGATGATATCAGAAGGTATCTGCTGTTTGCAAGACAGTTTAAACCAAAGGTAATTCTGCTTTTGTGTATAAGTTTTTCTCTATGAGGAGGTTCAAAGAAATAGTCACTCTCTATCATGCTTTTTTCCAGCAAATGCAGACACTTAGTGTAGTGTCGCAAGAGAGGAGCTATAAACTCATATACCTAGAAACGGTAATATTTTGAAGCAACGTACTCTTTTTTTTTTTTTAAACTCCAGAAACGCAGCCGGCCCAGCTAAGACTGTGTTATAATCAGTAGTTTTAACTACTTTGGTGGCAGTTCTTAACTTCTGTCTGGAACAAATGAGGGGTCGTTTCATAGCTTTCTTGTACCTCAGGGGCATGGGTTATTCAACCTGGCTGCTGCAGAGATTTTTATATTTTACTGCCTTGTTGCTTAATCAAACAGTTTGTCTGCCTTTATTTTAAAAGGCACAGTATTTCCACAGTATTTCTTTGCTTCCTTTGTGGTAAAATACAGAACATGGGAAACTGCTCTGAGTACAAATTTTTGTGATCTATCCAAATAGCAGCTTGGATGGGCTGTGCGTTACATTTTTGAGAAGTTCTTCTAATGTTGTTCTCAAATGGAAGGAGAGGACACTCTCCCTTACAGAGTTCTGAAAACTCCCATTTCACTTCGATGTGGTGGGGAGTTTGTTTTCCAGTTGGATCTGTGTTTGTGCAGATAGACTCAAGTTAAAAAGTGTAGTCAGTGTTAGTATGTTGAGTAGATGCTTGTGTATGTCTTCACATGCAGAATGAAAGGTAAACAAACATAGAGCAATGTGGTAGACGCAGACACAAATTATGCCTGGAAGTCTGGAACAAAAAATCAGAAATTATAAAAAATCTGCTGTAAAATAATTGATGCATCAATGTACTTATTACAATACCATTGTTACTGTAATCATTATTACAATATAATTTTAACATAATATGTTATTAATTATATTTATGTATAGTATGTGTATACCATAGAATATTTCAGAGAAAAGCAGTAGCTAGTACAGAATAGTCTGGGAACTGCCAATCTAATGCAAGAAGCATAAACTATAGCATTTATAACATGGCAAACTGTCACACTGTCTTACATCCCAGATATCTAAGGAGTCTGAGGACTTTATAGTGGAGCAGTATAAACGACTACGGCAGCGTGATGGCTCTGGAGTGACAAAATCGTCCTGGAGAATCACAGTGCGGCAGTTGGAAAGCATGATTCGACTGTCTGAAGCTATGGCCAGGATGCACTGCTGTGATGAGGTATCAGGTTTTTGATGGACGTTTGTATAAATGTTTATATAAATGTTGTGGGACTTCTGGCTTTGCTACTTGACTACGGTATTGTATGTGCTTAAATCCTGTGGGTGAGGAGGAGAACTTCGGTTGTGTTTTCACTTGTGATGTGGTCATACTTGGTCTGAATTTGTATGCCAGAAATACTGTTTTTAAGGTATGTCTTGTAAAACTGAGATCTGTTGGCCCAAACTGAGAACATGCATGTTTTTGCATTGCAGTTGTGTCAGCACTGTCTGTTGCCTGTCAAATCATGACAAATAGGAAGAACTCAAATCTGTTAGTATCAGCCAGGGCTGTTGACAGTGTCTCTCCTACTCTTGCGTAGTTCGTAATCTCCCACAACTCTTCCATCTGCAATCTAAAAAGCCAAAGTTCATCAGAATATCTTAGCCTCCCTGAGAGTACTTTGTGATCTGAGCTCCTCCTCGCTTCAACCAATGTTGAAATGTGTATTGTATTATGGCTATTAACTCTAGTATGACTATTATCCATCTAGTCCCTGCTTTAAAACTCAGCAGGCATTTTGAATTGTTGATTAAGGCTTACATGATACATGCCGTGATAAAAACTTACTCTTTGTGTAAGAAGGACACCCATTGAGTTCTTTTTAATTAAATTCAGCTTATAAAGAAACAGATAGCTTTTAGCTTATGGCTCAGCTAGACATGATTTTTCCAGTTTCTGCTTTTCCATCCTGGAGGAGAGTCTCATTACTTACTCATTTTTTTATCTATTGTTTCTGTTCAGGCTTGTTTCTTTCATGTTTCTTGCTCCACTGATCTTTCTTCAAAATGTTCTTGGCTTAAGTAAAGATTTTATTGTCTCCACATGATTGCTAAAGCCTGAAAGATTCATCAGGCTGCTTATTCCCTCCATAACCTTGTGTGAACTCAGAGTATGTGTAATGGGATATAATTGGACTTGCGGCATCTTTTCCGCTTAGGATTAATCAGGTGAGATGGGTAGAAAGACCCTTTACCAGAGTCAGGGATCAGTTTCTGGAGCTATTGGGGGGAAAATAACTTAATGCTGGAAGACCCAGCATGCCTTTTAAATACATGGGGTTTTTTTTTCAAATCTTCCCCAGGTTCACCCAAAACATGTGAAGGAAGCATTCAGGCTTTTAAATAAGTCCATCATTAGAGTTGAGACTCCTGACATAAATTTAGACCAAGATGATGAACAGCAAATGGAGGATCAAGAAGACCAAGATGGAGTCAATGGTAAATTACTTTAGATAAATTTTTTCAAAGGGGAAAGTACTTCCAGCCTTTACAGCTTGTTTGAATATATGCTTCTCCAGTTTCTCACCTGTTTCTCATCTAATAATGTCTAGGACTCCTGTTCTTAACTCTCTTACTTCTTCAGCCTTCTCGTGGGTCCACTCACCTGGTTGGTCAATGCAGCACTTTTTGGTGTCTCAGAGTATTAGCCATTTAAACAGATGTTGCAGATTTAAACCTGGGCATGTGTCCATACAGGTGAGGCAGAAGCTCCGGCTGGGATCAATGGTCTTGTGAATGGGATCAATGGCCATTCTGAGGATGTGAACAAGGATGCCGCACCCAAAGCTTCTCTTAGACTGGGCTTCTCTGAGTATCGACGAATTTCTAATCTCCTGGTGCTGCACCTCAGGAAAGCAGAGGAAGGTAAGAATTTGTGTATTAAAAAGACAGCAGACCTTGAGTTGTGTCACCATGTGTGCCTCTTTACTAAAACAAATTCACCCTGCAATGGAATTTTTTAGCTGTGAAGAAAGCTGTCATCTTTCAGCCACTTCAGAGAAAAAGGGCTTGAGTATGTCTGGTATTAAAAAGTTATGATAGAAGTTTTCTGATCACAGGTCCTTGAAAAACGGTTGCCAGTTCTTCCTGTGCATTTTTGAGTGTAATTTGGTGAACGTTACTGTAATAGTAATGAGTAAATGAGTAAAATCTTTGCTGCTTAGCACCCTGAAGTGCTTAACTTTAGACATGTTAACCAAGTAACCTCTGCAGGGGTTCACAAACTTGCTGCTCTGAGTGAACTAACCCCACTGCACTGAGGTTCAGCACAGGTAGCTGCATCAATTCAGGGAGCAACTGTTACTACATCTTATGTTGTTGCTCTTGGACGTTTTACTCCTGCTGAGACAGCAGGCTTGTTAGGTCAGGTGTGACCCTGTACACATGTGGCTATACCACATCTGATGATATGAATGTGGTTTCATGGACTTTCTAGCTCTGGTATCTTAGTAATTTGTTAAAACCCAGTGAATCAAGGAGCAAGTCAACAGAGCAGATCCAGAAAAGGATTTGTAGCATCTACCGGTTTAACCTAGCTAGAATAGTTGGCAGCAGTGAAAACTGTAGCAAAACCTTTAATGTATGGCAGCAACCACAGCCTGAAATGTAGACTTAACCAGTATGTGCCAAATGGCTGCATCCTCTTTTAGGGAGATGAAATGTTTCAGTTGCAATGAGGCTATTCCTGTGATGAAATGCAGCAGATGCCTGATAGTGTATCCCAATGCTCTGTTTTTGAATGAGTGCAGAAACTACAATATCTGTTCAAAATGCTGAGTATTTGTAGAAGTCTGACCTCTTCAGCTTTGTACGACAGTGATTTTCTTCTGCCCTTGCTGACAGCAAAGTTCTAGAACTCCTAAAAACTGCTTTTACTTGAAGCCAAATGCTGATGTGGTTGCTAGGCAGCTTATTTTAACTTGTAAGCCACATGGTTGCATAGAACTGAAAGCTTCAATTCTCCATCTAAATATTTCAAATTAAACCATGATACAACAGCCTCCTGTACAAAACATGCTGATTTAAGGAACGGAAGAAAGTGGGCTGCTGCGTGTTTCTCTCTTCAGTATTGTAAATGTTAACACAGAAACCCTTTTCTCTTATGATTTGAGTGGTATCTTACTGCTGCTCTTTATGCAAATTATTTTCTTTGCAGAAGAGGACGATTCATCATTAAAGAAAAGTGAGCTCATTAATTGGTATCTAAAGGAAATTGAATCTGAAATAGAATCTGAAGAAGAACTAATAAATAAAAAGAAGATCATAGAGAGAGTCATCCACCGACTTACGCATTATGTATGTATAAAGATGTGTGGATAGTGAGAAAGGGTTTTAACTTCTATAGTGCAATCATTCATTTTTAATAGAATACATTGCTAATTTGAGAAATGTCTTTTGTGCTTCTGTATTGACTGATGCAGTAGAAATGCCTTCGTTTAATATCTATTAAAAATAATTACAGAGAAAACACTGAAATAAATTAGAGAAGTGTGTAAGTAAGAGATCAAAGTACCATATTATCTCCCTACAGAATTGTAAGTGATGTTTTTCTGTAGTTCTGTAGCGTTAGGATGCAGAAATGCAAACAACAGTTTATTTAATATATAGCTGTAAGTCACTGGAGCAGTAGGGCAGTTTGGAGGAAAAAGTATGAAATTATAAAATAATTATCACTTTAAAAGAACAAAACCATTACATTAAAGTGTTTCCAGCAAGCATACAAAATAAAAGAGCTTTTCCCTGAATGTAATTGTTAAGATTAGGAAACTGTTAAAGAGGGAATTCACAATTGAAAGGCTTAAATAATTCATCAATAAGAGGTGCTACCAGTTTAAAAAGGAGATGCCTTTTAAAAAGTACAAGCAAACCTTTCTTGTTCTTGTTTGGTTACAAATGTTTGTCTGTTGCAGGACCACATTCTGATAGAGCTGTCCCAGTCGGGCCTCAGAGGATCCAGAGAAGAGGAGACTTTTGATGAAGATCCATACCTGGTTGTCAACCCAAATTATCTGCTGGAAGACTAGGGCCTGAGAAGGGGATTGTAGAGCTGACCAGTTACATGTTGGAAAATGGAATTTTATCTGCATTCTTGCAAGGATTGCTGTATAGCAAACATCTTAAATTCCTATGAATGCTTTACTCTGGAATGTCCCAATGTGCAGTTAGTAATGTGTAATTGCTCATTTACACTGAGCATACCTGGAAGGTTTTTAAAGAAGTGACACACTTAGGTATTAGTTTTGTTATTAATTCTGGGTTTCACTGCCATCATCCAGATGCAGAGGGGAATAATTCATTAGCTCTTGTCAGCATCAAGCTATGTAGATGCTTCTGTTTTCAATGAGAGGAATTTTGCATTGCTCTTCTATTGTATTTAGTAGACTTATGCTATAGGTTTTTATTGGTTTTCTTTTTAACATAAATAAAAGTTCATTAAATGTCTGAAGATGTCTAGGGGTGGATTTGTTTGTTTCTCATATATGGGATTGCTATTTTCTCTACCTACGCTTTGAGGCTGAAGAAACAGTGATCTAAATGCTTAATGTCTTAAGAATGTGCTTTTTAAGAAATTTTTTTACCTTTCAAAAATGGATAGTGAGAAACTCTGATTGCTTCTCTTTCTTTTCAGATGTACTAGAGATGTGTATGCTCCTGTTGCATATGTAAAATAGAAAAATGAAAGTAGCCAAGCCTAAAGCAAGGCATTAAGTCAGGAAGTCAGAAAGTCCCATCTTGATGAGCATCTTAACTTGTAAGTGAATTGAGAACTGCCATCATTTGTGTGGGATTTTAAAGAGTATATTTGTAAACTTGTTTTGTAAGAAAACTTTAAATTTCTACTGGTCTCAATTATTTACTGTATGCTATGGAATTATTAAATAATCTATTAAGAATTATAAATACCTGAATATTTGTTTTGTCATCCTGATATCAGCACCCAAGACATATTTGTAATAGCATGAAAGATACCAAAGCTATGTATTTTAAGTATAAATAGTGTGAAATAACAGTTACTGAAGCAGATCCAGTAATGGAGTTGGTTTGTAAGACAGTCATCTTTTTCCTGTTAGTCTCTCCCAGCTTTGGAAAGATATGCCTCGGTCTAACGAAGCATATCATTAAAGATAACAGTTACATTTATGGAACTGAAGGAATCATAAGTATTTGTTCACCAACAACACTGCCCTATTGCTGGGCACTTGCTCTAACTGCAGTAACTTCTCTCCATTAATTTCTTTCACAAACTGCACCTAGCAAATGCTAGATTTTTTAAAAAATTACCACCTACTTACAACAACAGTTTCATTTTATTCTATTTTGTTCATAATTTACTTTCAAAATATGGACAGGAAGATGTTTACTTAATTTTGTGTTTCCTCCTCCTCATCTCCCCAGTCTTTGTGTGATGCTACATATTTTTTACATGGAGAAAGTAGTTTTTCTGCTTCTTCTGCCCCAGTTCTAAATGCTTCATAGCATAGAAGCTGTGTTCTCTTTCCGAGTTGACACTGCTCTACTAAAAAATAAGCAGCAGGTGGTGCTGTAAAGTTTCTATTTAAACTTGTTTTTCAAACATCAGGGGGAAAAAAAAATTTACTTGTTTACTTGTTGAGAACAGCAAGCACGTTTCAGCAAGATTTTCAAGGCTTACTAAAAAAAATTGTCACCTGGGAATCAATCAGGGTCAAAGTACACAAATTACAGTCCCTGTATAAACTATGAGATTGGCGTTTTGAGTAACAGCAACTGGTGAGAGACATTTTCTACAGTAATTTAAAGATAGTAGTGCTTGACAGAGCAGTAAGTTGCCCAGATTATTCCAGATATGCTTTAGAGAGAAGCTGCTTATTAAAGAAAATAAACTGGAAGTTGGAACTGACTTTCCAATATAGTTATGTAGAATTTTGTGTGTAGCTGATTTAAACATGTTCTGTATCTAAGCAGCACAGACAGCAGCTTCAGGTATATGTTCTCACCTCTTCAGTTTTGCAGTATTTGAATGCAGAAAGGTTGAGCTATCTCTTCCCTGCAGCAGTTCAGGTAGGTGACCTGCATGTGTCCATCTTGCTGAGAGAGCATATGTTCTCAAGGAGTACTTTGGAAAGAAATAAAATGATACTGTTCAAATTCTTCGATGTTATCAGGCATGAGGACACACTGTTACTGCTGCCTGAATTCACATAACAACCACTTTTCCAAGTGGGTAAGGTGCCACATCTCAGATTTCCTTTATACACCCAAGTATAACAGAACCGTGCCTCTTGCTGGCCTGCCCACCCTGAGGCCTGGTGGCACCCAGGCTGAGCAATGCATATAACTCTGCTCTTGTTTTCTGCATCCAGAGCTGTCCTGGGGT
>NW_010207642.1:0-5808 GCF_000695765.1 Mesitornis unicolor
TGGCCGGCCCAGCCCTAAACCACGACAGGAAGAAGGACATCAAGCACAGGAGATCCACCTGTAATAATATGGGTTTAAAAACATAAACCAAAGTACTTGGAACCGTATTAGTTTGGATGCCTTGGACATGCAGATTCCACTACTATTTTTTTATCTAGTAATATCCAGTCATAAAAACTTATCCATAAATACAAGGGCAAACCTTCCTATTGGAAAGCTACAAGGACTTCTACGACTGTCTCGGCTTGTCCTAGTTAATTTAATTTGTCAGCTTCATATTACATTAAAGTAACTTGGTTAATATTTTTCTTATATTGTCTTTGTTTACAGTGCAGGAACTAGAAGACCGTTCAACTAATGTGTAGCTAAGTAAAAGCTAAAACCATGTTATTCAACTAGGTTGCATAAATATATGCCTATTTTTTAAGAGTTATCAAGATGAGCAGATGATGTCTTCCTCCCCTTCCCCACAGACAAAACTATTTAAGAGAACCATTCAGGCTGACTTTTCAAAGCATCTGGAACTAACTGCTAGGTACATCGTATGCTCTTCCACAACACCTCTGAAGATAGGATATCCTTTTGAAATCCTTGCCACCACTCATCTATTGCAAACAAAGTTGGGAGGGAACGTGTCTAGGAAGTGGGGCTCTCAGATGTTACCCAAACCAAATTAGTCATTTAACAGTAACCTGTGATGTCCTATTACACCAGAGTCTTAAGTACTACAAAAATCTCAGAGACATGTCTAAGTCATTGGGAAGAGTTGGTCATAGAATCATAGAATGTATTGGGTTGGAAGGGACCTTTAAAGGTCATCTAGTCCAACACCTCTGCAGTGAGCAGGGACATTGTTACTAGACCAGGTTGCTCAGAGCCCCATCAAGCCCGACCTTGTCATGACTGAGTCCGCCTTTTGGCATATGTCCAAACAGGAACCTTGGTGGTGATGGTGGTGGTAAGAGGCAGCCAGCACATCACCAGCCTGTTATATCGTACTATGGACAACTGGCCTTTCCAAGTATCTGGGGAAAACAGTGAAACATAGAAAGACTTGTGAAAAAGGCTGACATTCCATCTACCATTTTTTCCTCTTGGTTAACAAAGAAATCACATAAAATGTGGGAGAATACACATGGAAAGTGACCTAGGGGAAGATGCCAAAGAACCCCTAACTGAACATGCTGCTGTCATGCAGATATTCCAATTATTGTAGCATCATAGCCTGGGTCATCAAAGCCCACAGCATCAATCACCAGGCAAGATGTGCAGTGATAAATTTAGGCATTGCATTTCAGTTTAAAGATTTACATGTGTTATACAATAAAGGAAAAAAAGAGTGACCTAGGATCTCTCAACAGGTAGAGAAAACGTGACAGAATGAAGCAGCTGAGTGTATGCTTAAAAACAAAAGAAACTGTTCAATGCAAGGAGAGAGAATCAGCTCACTCGCTGCAGATTTCTTAATGGAATAGCAGGTCATGCTCTGCAATGCCCAGAGCACTGCAGAGAAAACAACAGTTGCTTTTAAGTTTGACCTGTGGACATGCAGGGGAAAACACCAGCAGAAATGTTGTACTCCTGTTTGTCAGCAGAAAACAGGAGAGAGCAGAGGCAACCAGCTTGTACTGGCTAGAGCCGCTGCAGTATGTTTTGCAGCGAAACAACTTTGATAGTTCCTGTCACATTAATATCATTATTGGATACTATGATACTACACATAAGAAAATAAGCCAGTGCCCGAACTGAAAATATACTGTTAGTATACCCACCTGAAAACAATTAGTAAATTAGTATACACACCAATTTATTCAAGTTTTAACTAACTGTATCTGGGTCAAAGCTAATCAGAAGTTTTTCACTTAGGTAGTTTCATGAAAAAAATGTACTTTTATCAAAAGCAAAGCATTTGCTAAACATAGAGATTGTGACAAAAAAACAATGCTTTGAGAATATTACATTTTTAAGTCTCAAATGTAATTTCAGCTTTTTTGTTTGTGCATTTCTCATCTGATCTCATAATTTTGTATTTGGCTTGCTGAGCTCTCCTGTGGATGCAACCGTAATAGCTGTTTGCCTTTCCTGCTAGTTACGCTGTTTTGCCTACACTGGCTGAAAAAGTAAGCGTGTATATTTGTGCTGTAATGAAGAACTGGACAATAGTTTTCAGCTGTATCCACTCGCTTCCCCCACTCAAGCATTAATGCTCCTTAGAAATGCAGCAGTATGCCAGGACTAATACATCTCTCATCTCTAACAATGATACACATACCGTAGCAATATCACTGTCAGCAGCTTCTTAGTACTGCCCTTAAGGAATTAATAGCTCTATATTGGTTTTTACAGGACATTTAGCATGAAGCTGTGTCTTAGGGCTCAAGATAACCATCACTCCTCAGTTCATGCACCCTGCCTTGTGTACAGAATTGGCAATTCCTTGAAGAACAGATCCTGCACCTACATTGCCTTGCAAGAGCACCCCAGGGCATGGCCTGCGGCCAGGCTTTCACTGAGCACCTAGGCTGAGGGTCTGCAGAGCACATCTCAACTCCTAATTACTCCATGCAGCCAACTCTCCTCCCCTTTGCAACTGAGGTACAATGAAGGGGTGGCTGCTTTGTACCATCCATCCCACTGTGGGAACAAGATGTGGTCAAGGACTTACCTGGGCTTGGGAGTTCAGCAACAGTCACTCAGGTTAGATATAGCCTACAGAATGACCATGCCAAAGTTGGCACTATATCATATTTCCACAAAGGAGCAGAATTAAGATTAGTTATCTTAATGATGCTGTGCCTTTTTGCATGTTTGGTTTTGCAGAATTGCTTATAAACTCTGGAAGGAAGAGCAAAGCACAAATGATGCACTCATCTGGTGTAGCCAGTAGAAATGAAAGGGAGATATAGACTGCCAGTAATTGATTCTGAAAGCTTTCAGACCAGGTACAATTTCATACAGCTGCAGCGATAAAGTTCCTATCCCACCAGAAGGGAGTGCACCAAAAGGTTGCCAAATGCAAGAGTTAAACAGCAAAACTGCAGAGCACTGAATGAATCTATGCCAATGGTGACAAAGGCTAAGGCAGCCAGGCTTTCTCATAGCAAGAGGTGCCAGCTATACTTTGTAATGTGATCCACTCTAATCAGGCTTTACAACAAGTCCAATTTTCAGTTCTCTCAGTCTATTCCATTTATCACCATGTGATGTCACCCAAAAAGAATCTGAAAAAAACACACCCAGTGTGGGGGTTTTTTTTATGTAGTTCACGTCCCTTGCTTTTTTTTCCCCCTTTCCAGAAATTACCAGCTTAAGTGAATACTTGCAGTGTTTCTGTTCTGTAAACGGTTTCATGCTTAGCAGCAGGCACCAAAAAGGTTCAGTTCTTGCTCTGATCCTGTGTTTATACTGAGCTAGAGGTGGATTTAAACCATCTTCCTTATTTGGGGTCTACTCACATCTGAGTGACCTAAGGGCAATCTACTGATGTTCCACCTCTTACACCTACAGAGGGGTCCTTTTGAGCTGTGAGTAAGTAAAGGACAGCCATAATATGCTTCCTTCTCCCCCTCACAAGGACTAGTGCAGACACTCTGTCCCATACATGGACAGTGTCTCTGCCCCATGCATACCCAGAGAGCCACATTGTGGCCTAACTATGACTGACAGGCCCAGGAAACAGGTAAGCATAGGAGGAGAAATCTCATTTCCCTTTCCATGCTTTTTGGATAAAGAACTGAATAGCCTGAAATAATTAAAGTCTCTCCTGAGACTCCCTAGGACTTGGAGGCATCTATAAGACTATTTAAATGCATCACCATGCTAAAGGAATACCCCAATCCCTCATGAGGCCCATTTACCTTTCATTATGTGTCAGTAATTATTTGCACCACAGCGGGCGCGCTAGAGAGAGGGGCAGAGTGACTGCATGCCCAGCCTGCCGCTGTCCTGGCAGCCTCATGGAAACAAGCAGCCATGCCTCAAGAGATTATGCCAATGAGCAGCACTCCGAAAGAAATGATAAATCGAGAAAAATCTTCCTTAATGGAGGCTTAAAAAAAAAGAAAAAGAAATAGAGAGGGGCCACTCGAGGCACCTAAAGCTGTTAATAATGACAAGAGAAGAAGGGATTTCTGGTTAATCAACATCAAGGTCACAGTCTTGCGGCATAAATTTCATATACAGTGAATAACTCACACAGGGTGATGGCATGTTTAGCATCAACTCTTGGCAAAGATTTGTTTGCTTAATGACTTCTCTTTTTTTTTGTCAGGCTAGCCACCTTTGATTGGAGAGAGCTTGTTAAAAGAGCTAAATGTCACTGAAAATGTGCTGTTAATCCTACTCATCAACAAATGTTAACAACAAAGTGATAATAAAGAGAAAACAGAAAAGATATGGCTCCAATCAAGATTGTGCTTGGTAAGTGCAGAGATCCCCATGACTCTGTAACAGGCAGCTCTCATACGGTTTCTCCAAATGTATGTCACCATCCCTGATTTTGCAAAAGTGCTTTGATGTTAGTTTGCAGACGGATATACTGTACTTTTCCTTTAGCTTGTACAAACAAAGAGAGGCATTTTGGTTTTCTCGGCAAATACTGTCAGATGTTTTATGTGGAGCAATGAAAATTAAGTAAATCTTTGATATTACAAGTCTTCCTTGCTTGAAACAAGCTTGGCTCAGCTACTGGTGGATGTAAAGAAAAAACAATGACTTTTTTCTAGATAAAGAAAGTTACAGATGTCCATAATGTTTTGAAGATCTCGGCACTTGCTGACTTTAATGATCTCCGTGGAAGCTATCGCAAAGCCAGAGTAGGGGAAACAAGCACATTAAACTGGCCTTGAGCTCTTCCCAGATTCTGACCTTTTCAGCACACATCCCTCCTAATTCTAAATCTTCTCATTGATCAATGCAATTAAGTTGTGAGCAACTATGCATCTTCTCAACTGAAGTTTGCTGCTTCAATTTCATTCTGAAGGAGCATATGAGGCTCCAAAAGCTTGTCTGTTGCTCCAAACACACTAGTTCAAATAAAAACAACAAAACCTCACATCTAAGCAAAGTTACTGCTCCCTCGTCAGTACTAACTTCTCTCAGGCTGTCATGTTCTACTTTTTCCCAAGGAAAAGTACCTTGCAGTCTCTCTCTACATTCATTGTAAGGGCAAGCAGTAACATTTTCAGGATGCCTGAAAAAATTCTAACAGTAAATTTTGCAAAGTTGTACATTTTGTAAAGTACAGTCACTTTGAAAGGAGTCACTTTTTCATAGCTAGACCAATAGTAATATTTTAATCACTTCTACTAAAAGCAGTAATAAAATAAGCCTGAGGATCAAGGTTTGATCAACAGCAGCACTGAGAGGGTCTCTAGTTCACATGGAGATAGGTATAGCTGAAGAGAAAAAAAAACCAATAAAACAAACCAACCAACCAACAAAAAACCCCCAAACAACAAGAAAACAGCTCCCAAGCGGAATTTTACCAGAACATGTCATAATATTTTTTGACTGTTTAAAGTATTAAAATTCCCACTTGCAACACAGTAGGTTCCCGTTTTCAAAAGCTTATTTTTTCAACTCATTATTTTGCTGGAGAAAATTGTGTTTCAAAGGCATGCCTTATTTTTTTGGTTATCAGATATTATAAAATAGTATAGATATCTAGGTATAATATAGATAAACCTATGTATAAGATAGTATAGATAGGTACAAAAGATCCTTAGCCTCAATCTCTTTAAAGTTTATTAAGACAAAACTCCCAGCAGTGGTCAATCCAACAGATTATTACCCACTACTGGTATTTCA